>NW_004797648.1:443731-450747 GCF_000002075.1 Aplysia californica | reverse complement strand
AGAGAGAGAGAGAGAGAGAGAGAGAGAGAGAGAGAGAGAGAGAGAGAGAGAGAGATTTCTTGTGGAAGTTTTAAGTCACTTGCAACACAATAAGGTCATATAAGTGGGAAAGATTAGAAGTGTTACAAGAGAATAACATATACAAAACAGAAGGAGAGACAAAGCTGATAGATATTTGACAGGAAAGATGGGAGCAGTTTGAGGAAGCAAAACAGAATCTTATTACATACAGTAGAAACGATGAAACAAAAGAATCAGACCACTACACCAAACCAAGCATACACACACACTCATAGACAAACTTAGGCAGAGAACAAAGAGAGCGTTTATACACTGCAAAAAACTAGCATGAGCAAGCAAACACTATGAATATTAAGATTAACTATATCGCATCCTTTAAAAACTGTCAACAAAACACTGCCAGGAACATCACGATCAATTGCTTGTTTTCGCTAGCTTTTCAGAACGCAAAGCCTTTTGTCTATGTTCTCTGCCTTGCAACAGGGCGAGACTTACTTCTGGAACTCCCATTCCCTGTTGTCTAGAGGGCACACCTGTCGAGTCCTCAGCCAACGGGTGATGCAGTGGAAATGAAACGCGTGCTGAAACAGGGAAAGAAAAAAATAATCATTTCAATGTGTAATTTAGAATGAAAGGTTGTACTTTTTGACTTACAATCCAAAAATAAATAAGTAAATACGTAAATTTTAAAAAGCAGCAGTTTACAAGGATAAAACTATCACTGAGGGAGAATTTTTAGTTTTTGTTGGAGTTTTACGGCACTTGAGCTTGCAACACAATAAGCGCTGAAGATTAGAAGTATTACAAGAGAGTAACAAACACTAAACAGGAGGCGGAGAAATAATGACGATAGATGTTGGACAGGAAAGAAGAAGCAAACCACACCAGAGCGGGTAATAAAAGTAGTAGCAGCTTACATGGCCAAAATCAACTCCGAAGAAGAAGTTTCAGTATCAGTGTTATGGCACTTGCAATACAGGAAGATTTGAAGAAGTAGAAGAAACAGACTTTCCAAGTAAAGAACCATTCACGGACCTCTTGCCACTACAACATAACTCTTCAAAATTTAATCAAATACACTAATTACTCATACAGTAGAACCCGCTTTAACAATCACCAGTCCAAACAATCACTTTCCACTACCCCCTCCAATTTTTGCTGTACATGATTATAAAGATTAGACCTCTGCAAGAGGTCTAACATGACCAATTCTCTCCTCGACAATAAGTAATCGTCTCCGACAGGTTCACCAGTATAATATACGGACAGAGATTGCTTAGGGCACATTGTTGCCACAACTGATTACAGAGTCTGCCCATAGTCCGAGTCCAGATCTTGATTTATCTTACAGTTATATTGCAAGATTCGTAGACTTTCAATCAACAGTACAAAAGAAAAGGAGACATTTCTCTCTGGCATGCACACTAAAAAAAAAAAAGTTAAAACATCGGAGGGGTTCCAATTAATTGTTTTCTATTCTGGCAAACCATAAGGGGAAACAACTCAGTTTTCACTATTGTTCATCACCGCGTCGTACTTACGTCCCCTCGACGTCTTCAGTTTCAAATCTCCATCTAATAATAATCTTTGCCTTGCTATTTAAAAGAAACCACTTATTCTTCTGATTCCAAAAATTAAACTAAAGTTGCACTCAGTATTCCTCAGAGCATGGTACAGCCGGATTTCCATAATTTTGAACTTTGAAATTCATGAAATTGTGTCTTTCAATACCTATGTATCTTTTTAAAATTACCCAGCACTGCGTCATGGCTTTCCAATCCCATTTGAAAAACATATGAGAATAAACAGTTCATTAAAATGTGGAAATATTATAACAGCAAGTGGCAATCTCCAAAGTTGTTTTTTTTAAATAGGGGAATTAAAAATTTATGAATCAAACTACAAAGCGTGAAAAGAAGAGTTGAATATCCAGTATACAGTAGTCATTGGGAGGGGTCCTTGAACAACACGCAATAACCGTAGCCCAAAAACAAAGCGTTGCACATTGGCAACAAGCAATTGTACATGGATTGTCTATGTTTGTAACATTGCGCATTATTTATGCATTTACCAAGGCGGAATTTATTGTTTCTTTAATATTTTTTAAAAAATTTCGTAGACATGTTTCAAAGAGCAGTGACAGCAATACTGTCATGTTTCAAAGAATGGTGACAGCAATACTGTCGTCAATTAACCGAGACTACAGTGGCGGTAGAAAAAAAGCAATAGATGAGTGCCTAAGCCCTAAACTATAAGCTGCTGTGCTAAAGGCTAAAAATAACATTACATATATATATATATATAAAGCAGTAAGAACTGCCACCAACACACAAAACAAAAAAACATCTGAAAAAGGAAAGTACACACAAACTATATAACACAAAAAAATCAATTATAGTCGCCTAGAGTGATTAGCAGGATAAGTCCTGCTTTAGTAACAAAAATATGAAAACAAAACTTATCAGAGTTAGTAGTTGTAAAATCAGGAACAAAAGCACACAATACCAGATGACCTAGATAAAAGTTGTAATTTTTTTACACATCTGCAAAGCAACCATAACCCTCTCTTTTCCTGTCCTTCCCAAAGAAATACAAATAAATTTATTATCCCACCCCATCCAACTATTTTCAGAAATTCAAAACTTCTGAACACCCCCCTGATCCTCTCTTTCCTTCTCTCCCATCATCATTTTGAGTTGGGCAGCCTTGGCCCAGTCTGTAAAGACCAACCCACGAAACTGTGAATATCTCAGCAGAGAGATAGCAGTCGAAATCATGTTCTCAAATTATTACAACACAGACACCAGCTCTCTCTTTCTCTCTCTCTCTATCCCCCCCCCCCCCCCCCCCAACCTCCTTTCTCTCAAACACACACATAAAAACACACGACACACACACGGATAAGTAGAATGACTACTCACATTGCAGACACCCCATGCCACTGTGCATTCCTCACTCGTGGCTGAGGCTTGGTTAGCCTGACATTCAATGCCTGAAAATAAGAGAAAATGATGCTCAGTAAGCAAGCAGACAGCACAGTTTGAGTTTGAGTTTTTTTAGTTTAGTTTTAGTAGAGGTTTTACGGCGCTCGCAACTGCATAAGGTCATATGAGCGCCAGAAGATTAGAGGTGTTACAAAAGAGTAACAAACATACAGAAAAGGAGGGGAGAAAAGAACGATAGATGTTTGATAGGCTAGAAGAAGCAAACCACACCAGAGCACCCGCCAACCACCCACTAGACTAGAGGTGTTACAAGAGAATAACAAACACACAAAAAAGAAGGAGGACAAGGACAATAGCTGTTGGATAGGACAGAAGGAGCAAACCCCATCACAGCACCCGCGAAACACCCCATAGAGCTTGCCCTCCAAGGCTACCACAAGCCCAAATCAACAGCACAGCACACAATCCCGAGAATTGTCAACAATGATAACAAAGTCCCTGGTGTCTTCAACTCAGCCTATGCCATGCATAGAATGTGTTTCGAAAGAAAATGAGCAAACATCCCAAAAAGATGGCAGTAGATTCATTATAATTGCATTTACAAAGAACTTTTAAGGACTGTTTTTTACAACACAACACAAATACATAATCATTATAAGAAGAAGAAAAAGAATGAGGATTTACATATAGCACCTAATCCATAGAAGGCTCTATAAGCACTGTGCTATGCAAAAACATCACTCAATTGACAATTCAAAGAACAGTTTTAGTTTTAGTAGAGGTTTTACGGCGCTCGCAACTGCATAAGGCCATATGAGCGCCAGAAGATTAAAGGGTGTTACAAGAGAGTAAGTAACAAACATAAAAAAGAAGGGGAGATAAGGACGATAGATCTTTTACAGGAAAGAAGAAGCAGACCACACCAGAGCACCCGCCAACCACCCACATTCAAAGAACAGAATATGCACATTGTGACAATGATGTGTGTGACACACACACACACTCGCACACATTCTCACATATCAAATTTACTTGTAGATCATTGTGTTAAACAAATATTTCTTTCGACTTTTCTGATGTTACGGTACACATTTCTTTTGGGAGGGAATTCCAAATTTTTGGAGCTACAGAAGAAAAAGCTCTTTTCCATCTAACCTGCTAGACTTAATTGTGGGCGCTCTAATGAAATTCTCATCCGCTGATCTCCAATGTCTTGAGAGTACATATATGACTCAAGAAGGTCTTTAAGATAATGTGGCGCTTTGCTGTTTATGCATTTTATGACATAAAACAGCAATTCCAGAATAAAATATGTGAGGCGGCGTGGTGGAATCAGGCTCTCGTCAAACATCTTTCATGCCAATGAAAGAACTCATTTCTGTATGGATTTTTCTGAAAAACGTTGACTAAAGGCACAAAAAATGTAAATTTTCAGTTACCACGGACTCTCACGCTAAGAAAATAACTAATCTTCGGTGGCCATTTTCTCACTAATCTTACCTCTGAAAACAGGTGACCCCCACCCCCTTCATTTGCAAATATCTCGACTTGTATTCAAGATAAATGGATATTTTTTCACCCAAATAAAGACAAATAAACAAGCTTTAAGATGATACCAATAACTCTACATGCCCAAAAATTGACGAGAGCCTGATTCCACCACACTGGCTCACATATGCACTTACACAGATCCATGATGTGATTCCGGCAAATGGCACAGTTGTCCACAACGATATCTGCAAAGAGTACGCAAAAGGGAATAGTATAAATAGTAGCAAAGAAGACCACAGAGAAATTATCAGCCGGACAGACAATAGGAGTTCTACTTTTGTGTCAGTATTAACTTCATCATTCATTATTGCCGTTATTATTATTATTGCTAATATTCTAAAATGGCAAAAGAGCAAAATAAATCAAAACGTTGGCTAGCATCGTTTTCTAGGGTTGTTTTAGTAAGCTTTTTCCGGCACTTGCAAGACAATTAGGACATATGAGAGTCAAAGATTAGAGATGTTGAAAGAGATACCAAAAAAAAAAAAGGGAAGCGATCAATACAATATTGACGTTTGATAGGAAAAGAAGGAGAAGAATGAGCAAACCACACTAGAGTACCTGCCAACCACACACTAACTAACATCAAGATTTTCCTCAATAAAATAAAAATTAAGCAATCATCCGACAACTCTTTCACTAGAAAATCGTTTAACTTATGACTGAAGAGTACTCCAGGCACAGAAAGGGCAGAAGCAGGGTCCAAACTACAGGGTATGGCTACAGAGGACCTGAGAGGATAAGTATTCATTCTGTTTGACAAGCATCACTCCTAGACAATGAAACAATAGAAAGGAGTATTATCACATTCTGAGCATATTTCCGAAAGAACACCTATACTCCAGAACAGGGCGGCCATTTCGTTACTGGAATATAAACGGTTTGAACGGATAGCATTAAAAATTTTTGAAGCAATGTTTATTAGGCCAGGACGAGTTGGACAAGCAATAAAGAAACCTGTTTAGAGAATAAGATGAGAAAGTCCTGTGCACATCTGATATCCTGTTTAAGTTACTCAGAATACGGGAATGAGAAGAGCTGCGCTTAAAAGATGTTTTTTTTACAAATGTTGTGTTAATCCATTTTTTGAGTAGAGAGAAGCACATCAACACAAAGTGGTTATTTAACTATTAAAAAATAAAACCTATAGAGACAAAACAAAACCCCACCCGTATAAAGTGTTGTAAATCATCTATAGTAAAGAATACACAACACTTAAGAAAACAGATGACTTACCCCAAGCCCATAATGCTACTGCATTCCACTGAAATGTACGAAGAAAGGAAAAATTATGATTACATTACAATGTAAGGTGACATATTGATGAAGACTAAAAGAAAACATAATTTGATCCATCCCCAAATACCGTTATTTGATCTCTTTTATTTTATTTGCACAAATCTCAGTAATGGCTTAAAGACTATAACAGCCCATTGAAGGGGCTAAAACATAGCTGCCAATGATTTGGGTTCGATTCATCAGATTTGTCTTCACTGAATCAAGATTTTCCCCGTAAACTTGAAAAATAAAAGGTTGTAAAAAAGGGGCTCAAAGACCTAATATTATAAGTGCATTGAACTGTAATTCATTTCAAATTCTCTGTCCTAGGGCGGAGATTTTTAGCAGTGAACTGAAGTAGATATCTTTTACATGGTTTGTTTCTGCTGAAATCAACTTTATTAGCAGCTGGGTGAACTGATGCAACATTCTACACCCTACATGATTGAGTCAATAACATGCCTACCTGACTGAGTCAACCAAATGCACACCTTTTTTTTTTTGCCTGACTTTCTTTTAATGCCTTTGCATCACTTAAACTACCATATCGTCACATGGCCTTTAGGATGCATGCGCAGAGATATAAGATGAAAATAGACCTAAGAGTTGAATTCTGCCCCAAAAAATATTTCTTTGTGAGCAAATAAGCGAATAAATGAATCACTTGTTATATAGGCGGGCAGAAGTTGCTTGGTACACAGCAAAGACTCAATATTTGCTGCTTGTTTGTCACGCTAGGAAAGAGCCGGCAAGCTGAGCTTGAGCTGGTGGCACTAATCTTGACTCACTAGCTCTTTTGTTTTTATGACTTCCAAATCTCACACTGCATTCCAGCCAGCCCCTATTGTATCCATCTTCAAGAAGCAATGCGCATTATGAGCAGATGTTCTCATTGCATCAGTCCAGCATCCCATGTTCGCAACCCGTTTGTTCGTTTTCCCCATTTGTTTATAAATAACTAATCAGGAGGCCTAGAACTAGGCTTCCTATTGAAAACTTGCTCAGACTCTACAATACAGCCAGCACATTATTACATCCACAGGGATTTAAATGGGCACAAATAAATAAGTTTGAAACATGTTACAAAATGTCACCACCATAGGTGGTAGCCTTTAATGCAATTATGTGGGGTGGTCGGGGAATTCAAAAGGCATACTTCCCATTTCATTGTTTCTTTTCTTATATTAAGTTCATAACTGACCTCTTTAGCCTGTGCAGACC
>NW_004797648.1:440991-443631 GCF_000002075.1 Aplysia californica | reverse complement strand
AGAGAGAGAGAGAGAGAGAGAGAGAGAGAGAGAAACAGAGAGAGAGAGAGAGAAACAGAGAGAGAGAGAGAGAAAAAGAGAAGGGGAGGGGCGGACAGAGATAGAGAGACAGTGAAACCGAAATGAGACTTAAACCACACCCATAAATTCTACCCAGAAATTTTACAAAATTCGAAATATTTTTAAGCTACCGTTGCTACTCGATTTCACGCATCACGCACACACAGACACAAACGTACACACACACGTTTGTGTGTGTGTGTGTGTGTGTGTGTGTGTGTGTGTGTGTGTGTGTGTGTGTGTGTGTGTGTGTGTAGACCTATTCAACATGAGGGTAAAATGCAGTGAGACTGAAATTCTGCGAATCTTGAACAGAAAGCTAAAATATAGAATATACATGATGAAATTTACTATCACCCATCCAATGAAACTCGATTCCACACAAAGCCTGCACTAATGTGTGCTTTGCAGAAGGCTCAAGTTGTAACCAAAATTCTAAATTTTACAAAATTTGCTTCCCAGATCAGTTTTTGTCATCCGGAGTTGCCTTCAACTCAACGCCATCCCCCCTCCCCAGAGTGTATCTTTTAAAAAAAATCAATAATCCCCCCATTCCGGAGTCCTATACTTCGTAGCGTTCAGACTTTGAATGAACTTTGATGACCCCAACCATTGCCAGCACTCACAATGTGATGTGAACGGACAGGTTCACTGACCGGTCACGATGGCAAGCCCGACAAGACACTTGTATAAAACTTTCTTTTCTTTTTCAACTGTTCTGAGCATCAATGATCTAAGCGATCTTCTATCAAGTCCAAATAGCCTACCCAATGCTGTTCCCGAGCGGAGCACTTAGTTACCTGAGGAATTGACCCGGTCAGCCATGCCGCGCCCGGATGGTTATGGAGGTCACTTTGACCTTTGCTCTACGAGTGAACTGTTGTGACTTTACAATTTTTTATACAGTTTAATAGCTTCATCGCGGCTTTTCCCATATAAACAAAAATCAACGTGAAATTGTTATCAACAGACAGAGGCATTCTTGGACTGTACAGTAAATAACGTTATATTGATATTCTTAGCAGGGCACCCTTTAAAACATGGGCGCAATTGAGGCATGGGTGAAAGTGACAAGAGATGGTTTAGCCTGAGGATTCTGTTTAGAAAACGGATAGCCTGAAAATTTCATGGTAAATTCACGCGGCCTGAAGGATGGGTTAGGCTTTTCAATTTTCCAGGGGCATGTTACATAGCAATGACAGCATCATGTGCTCTATATATAATAATAATACACACAAACACACAAACAAGTACGTAGCCAACATTTATACAAAATTTCAGTGCGGAACTCGAGTCTTGTGAGACTTACAAATAAAGTATTTCTGTCAGTTCTTACTTGTTATATATTTTCTTATTTTTATATTTTGCCCTCATCATAACTATTCTATATTATACAAATATGAATCCTGCTTTGAGCGTGTGAAAAGGCCTAGAACCAGAAAATCGACTGTCAAGAACCAGTCTTGGTGTCATGATTAATATTATAAACGTAAAAGTCAAAAATTACTGCTCAAATTCAAAGTAGAGCAATAATTCTTGAATGGCTAATCAGAGTAAGAGGTGAAAGAACTGAAAGAGGTCAAGGTGCAGTGACACTGAAAATCTGCCAATCTTGAACAGAAAGCTGAAAAAAAAATAGCTTTATAATTTACTATCACCCATCAAATGAAACGCAAACACTTTAGTTCATTAATAACAAGGCACAAGACTTACAAGGCCTGACGGATCCCGATTCCATACACGGCCAGCACCAAAGCGCGCTTTGTAGAGACCTCAAATTAAAAAAAATTGCTTCAAAGTTAGTTGTCCTCTGGTGTTGCCTTCCGCACCCTCCCCACCGAGGGTATCTTTAAAAAATCAATAATATACCCCCCCCCCCCCCTCCCGTACCTTATGGTTCCAAACGCTCAGACTTTGAATGAACTTAGGCAACCCTAATTACCGTTGATGCTCACATGATGCCGTATCATGAGACACGAACGCGCGCAGGTTCATTGACCGGTCACGATGACGAGTCCAACAAGCAGACTATCGGACGACGGTTTTCTTTCTTTTTTCACAAGTGACGGCACAGAGACAAAACTATATTTCTTTTCATGGCGACACAGCGTTTAGAGTGGACGAACTGCATGTCACAAATGTTGCGTTACCAGTCTATCACAGGCCAAGTTCAGGGTGGTAACGAAAGCGAAAGTAGATCTTGATATTCTCGACCGAGCCACGGTGTAACACGCTTCCGCATGCCGCAGTCGCTCTATCGGTGTGGATTATCAAATTGATAAAAGCCAAGAAAAAATTACGTTATAGCACAAAAGTGTAAGCTAATTTGATCGTCTTCAAAGATGCTACGGCTATTTCACTTTTCTAATCGAGCCATTTTGTTTTGCCCGGAAGTTCTCGCAAGATCTACTCCTCCCCTCTTCTCTCTGTCTCTTTCTGAATACTGTCTATCGGTGAGGAGGATCAAATTGACCAAAACAAAGTTAAAAAATGATGTTAAAATACAAAACTAAATTAATTTGGTTGTCTACAAAGATGCTACGGTTATTTAACTTTCCGAATCGAGCCGATTTACGCGGG
>NW_004797648.1:437943-440891 GCF_000002075.1 Aplysia californica | reverse complement strand
CTACGGTTATTTAACTTTCCGAATCGAGCCGATTTACGCGGGTCGCCATTTTGTTTTGCCCGGAAGTTCTCGGGCTACTCCTCTCTCTCTCTCTCTTTCCACTGCCCACAGACAAAATTACACGCTTTTAGGCTTAACACTAAAAATAGTAATAGATCTAGAACATTTGTTCACAGCACAGAATTCTACAATTCTGTTATCACAGTGTAGAATTCTGTGGTTCAGGCTCAAAGCTTCACTGGTTGGCCTGGGCTATAACGGTGAATGCCCACCCGGTGAGAATAGCCAAAAGACTCGCCTGTGCTATTCTCACCCGGGGTGAGAATGGAGGTGGCCTTCAACACAAGGACAAGAGTGCTAGATCTAGAATGTTTGTTCACGGTGAACGCTACACCGGTTGGCTTATTACGGAGAACGCACACCGGGTGAGAATAACCAAAAGGCTCGCCTGCGCTATTCTTACACCGAGAGGAGGCCCAAGCCCAATAAAACAAAACGGATTCCGTAAACAAATCAAAAAGGTCTGAAACAAAAATCAAGTCAACACCACATACAGTACGGCCACCTTCTATTCTCACCCGGAGTGAGAATAGTGCAGGCGATTCTTGTGGCTATTCTCACCCGGTGCGCGTTCACCAAATTTTGCGTTCACCCTAAACCACAGAATTCTACACTGTGATAACAGAAAAATTGGTAAATTTTTACTTTCACTCCCGCACACAGATGCACTGTTTCAGGGGTCAAACCGAAAAATTGTAGAATTCTGTGCCGTGAACAAACGTTCCATTACAACTGTAGCCTACTAAAAGCGTACAATTTTGTCTGTGGGCAGTGGAGAGAGAGAGAGAAAGAGAGAGAGGAGTAGCGCGAGAATTTCTGGGCAAAACAAAATGGCGACCCGCGTAGTTCGGTTCGATTCGAAAAGTTAAATAGCCGTAGCATCTTTGTAGACAACCAAATTAATTTACTTTTGTGTTTTAACATCATTTTTTAACTTTGTTTTGGTCAATTTGATCGTCCACACCGATAGACAGTATTCAGAAAGAGACAGAGAGAGAGAAGAGGGGAGGAGTTGATCTTGCGAGAACTTCCGGGCGGGTGAGAATAGCCACTTTCATACAGTACAGGACTCTCAAACAAGTCACAAAAAACTGTGAGAGGTGGCTTTCTCAATTTCACAAGAACTTCTAGATCTAGATCTAGATCTAGATGTAGATCTATATTCTAATCATCTAGGAAGTGGTTATTCTCACTAGATTCTAGGTCTGACTAGAGAACAAAAAAAAAGCATCATGATGGTTATGACGACGGAAGTGGCTATTCTCATTCGGGGTGAGAATAGAAAAACGATCTACCTCTCACCCCGGGTGAGAATTGCCAGCGTAGGCTATTCTCACCCGGTGCGAAACAAGACCTGCTTTTCCTCATTTTGGAATACTGTCTATCGGTGTGGATGATCCAATTGAATAAAAGCCAAGAAAAAATTACGTTATATAGCACAAAAGTAAGCTAATTTGATCGTCTTCAAAGATGCTATGGCTATTTCACTGTTCGAATCGAGCCGAACTACGCGGGTCGCCATTTTGTTTTGCCCGGAAGTTCTCGCAAGATCTACTCCTCCCCTATCTCTCTCTCTCTGTCTCTTTCTGAATACTGTCTATCGGTGTGGACGATCAAATTGACCAAAACAAAGTTAAAAAATGATGTTAAATTAAAACACAAAAGTAAATTAATTTGGTTTCTACAAAGATGCTACAGCTATTTAACTTTTCGAATCGAGCCGAACTACGCGGGTCGCCATTTTGTTTTGACCGGAAGTTCTCGCGCTACTCCTCTCTCTCTGTCTTTCTCTCTCTCCACTGCCCACAGACAAAATTGTACGCTTTTAGTAGGCTAGGCTACAGTTGTAATGGAACGTTTGTTCACGGCACAGAATTCTACAATGTTTCTGTTATCGCAGTGTAGAATTCTGTGGTTTAGGGTGAACGCAAAATTTGTTGGCCTAGATCTAGGCTATAACGGTGAACGCGCACCGGGTGAGAATAGCCAAAAGACTCGCCTGCACTATTCTCATCCCGGGTGAGAATAAAGGTGGCCTATGACGACAATGAAACGGCTGAGTGACAGGCAATTTTTGTAGCCTACATCATCGACATCAAACAGGTAAAAGCAACATTACAGAAAGGAAGAGAAAAATACACAGCCTCTACTGCTTCATCATTGTATTCATACAGTTTACCTTTTTGACTTCAAACCTCTTCTTGCATGTTCTTTCCCCCGATACACTGGGTCCCTCTTCGATATCTTCTGCGTTATCAACATCCATCGCAGCCGCCATTTTGGGTAAACGCTGAAATGGACGAACCAAAATAGTGGATGAAGTGTTTTCTATTTATAGATTGAAACGAAGCAAACTTCAACAACGAACATAAAAGAAGCGAAACAAAACAATAACTGCTACAATAAATGCAAAGTGAATTAAGACTGCAGTTAATTAACCCTCCTCCTCCTTCTCTTCTTCTTCATCATCATCTCCATCATCATCATTATGATCTTCATCTTCATTTTTATCTTCATCTTTATCTTCTTCATAATCTTCATCTTATTCTTCCTGCTTTTGCTTTATTTCCGCTTTCACGCGCGCGTGTCCAGTGTGTTTGTGTGTGTGTGTGTGTGTGTGTGTGTGTGTGTATGTGTAAGGGGGGGGGGTAGGGGTAGGGGGTAGGTATGTGTATGTGTGTGAGTGTGTGTGTGAGTGTAAGTGTGTGTGTGTGTATGTGTGTGTGTGTGTGTGTGTGAGAGAGAGAGAGAGAGACAGACAGAGACAGAGACAGAGAGAAAGAGAGAGAGAAAGAGAGAGAGAGGAGGGGGGAATAATAAGTGTGGTTTTTGTGTGTGTGTGTGTGTGTGTGTGTGTGTGTGTGTGTGTGTGTGTGTGTGTGTGTGTG
>NW_004797648.1:433976-435141 GCF_000002075.1 Aplysia californica | reverse complement strand
ACCTCTAATCTTGTCTTCAAATCATCAGCAGTATTCGCCCTTGTTTCATTAACCTAGACAGTTTTGACTGGGTAGGTGCCATGCTGCTCAAAACAAAAAAGGCCCCAACATGCCTTCCCCAATTGAATTTGCCACTTGCGATATCGCACATTTCGTCCCGCTGCCGTTCCGCTGCCGCACATATGATTTTTTCACCTTAAAGCAGGTTGCATCCTTCATCACTGCGGCACGTAATGTCCTTGAATAAAGACCTAGGCGGTCAGAGTATAAAGAAAGTATAGATAAAGAACAATCTCAGGGAGAACTGATCAGCCCTAAATGTTAGATGAAGTTGAGCAATAGCTACAAAAAATGCGGCACCTCTGCGGCAGCGGCAGAATCGCTCCTGTGTCCGATTAAAAAAGTGTCGCTGCGATACCACCACGCCCACATTTGTCACTATCTTGTTACACCTCTAATCTTGTCAGTATGTTAGTGTTTTAGCGCCTATAAATGGCTGCTTGCACTGTATGCTTCCCAGGAAGTTGAGTTTGTTTCAGAAAGCTCTCAGGTCTGCTAGGTTGTGAAGCGCATAGAGCTTGCTGTTGAGCGGGAATTGCGCTATACTTAATGCTACCTATTATTATTAATCTTAAGCACTTATGTGACCTTAATGTGTTGCAAGTACCGTGAAACTCTTACTTAAACAGAAACTAAGATTAATTTAACACGCTCCCTTCGCAAACCCAGAATGTGGCTTAGAATCTCGATGCTTGTTTTTCCCACAATCCTCTTAACTGGTTTTTCTTCTGTCTTTCCCATATTATTGTCTTGGAGGGTGGTTGGAGGGCGCCACTAGTAGGTCCTACTGCCTTACTTTGTCTCTGTTATTTTCATCTATGTGCTGTTATTTACTCTGACAAACAAACACACAAACAAATAAGCAAAAAACAACAACAAAATCAAATGGTGCTGTTTTTTTGGTTTTCTTTAGAACCTCTTCTCAGTTCAACATTCTTTCATACCTTCTGCGTTGTACGGTCGTTCAGGGTTCGTTTAGTTTTAGTAGAGGTTTTATAGTGCTCGCAACTGTATAAGGTCATATGAGTTCAGGGTTAATCAGCTCTTCTACTACATGTAATTGGAACCAGCGTCTGTGGTGTCGCGGTTAGGTGCTTCACTGTCA
>NW_004797648.1:425809-429006 GCF_000002075.1 Aplysia californica | reverse complement strand
ACACACACACACACATACACGTACGCGCGCACACAAACATGCAATCATATAAAATTAGACTTATGTAGATCTATATACCAAGTCAAATATATACATGTAATTGGGCTACACTCACACAGTCGAGGGCATTCCTAAATATCCACTGCTATTATCATGGCGGATTGCGATGCATGCAAATCAGGTTCAATCAAACCCCCAGCGAGCCTTTCTTGAACTTACATTGTTATATTATTCTTTTCTGGCTCTCCGTCCACAAACGTCAGTCCTATCAGAGTTGGACGCCACATCGGGTGTCCCTCCCATCTTTTAACTAACCTTATGGCGCCGGAAAATACAACAGAAATGAATGCGGCAAGATCACTTCTGTAGAAAGGTAGGCAATGATAATAAATACAGGCCTGCTTCACATGATATACACCTTTACAATTTCGATAGAAACGATCTATGAAAATAAAAGACAGTAAAAGAATATGAAGGGCTTCATTGTGAAACACGCTATATCAATTTATAACAAAACTGAGGACCCCCCCCCCTCCCCCACGTATTCTCTATAAATAAATAAATAGGGACGAAACGTGATTTTACACCTTAAACATCGACGATTACAACGACAGAACATTGACAGCTGGTACCTCTTTGTACTTACTACTTACTTTACCTTTTTCTTCCGCTTGTACCGGTGGATGTCTCGGGGAGACACAGGCGTCTGTCTGCAGCAAGGCGAGTGGCCTGTAGGAGGGACATCCCGTGAGCTCTGATCGTGTCTGCCACAGATTCACACCATCGTCGCCTTTTTATATTATATACTTTGTAAAATATTCATGGTCCGAAACGTTAACAATTCAAGCCAATCATTCACTCTGGGATATAAAGCAAAAACGCCCCCCTCCCCTCCCCCCTTCCCTCAAACCGCGCCTTGGTCTTTTTCTCTCCGCAGGTAGCATGAACCCACGCCACCCTCACAAGAAGCCTGGTCCAGCTACTGGTCATCACCGCCTTGCAGTGACGGTCAGTCGAGCTGGACAGCGTCATGCCGAGCCACAGACTGTGGACTCTGTGGGCACAGAAGAGACGACATACCTACCCTGGAACCAGAGACAGCCGGAGAAGGGAAACAGAAGTAAGTCAGATAATCGGTGCTTGTGACTGCTTTATGAAAGTGGCCTAAAGGGCTGAACGGGGTATTTTGATGCAATGAAATAGTTTTGAATGTTGTGCACACGACTCAAATTAAAATTATTTATATCTATAAGGCTTACCTCTATGGACGTATTTGACAGGGCCGATGTTCCCAAATTACGGAAGGGAATCAGTGATTATTTGATTATGTAGACGCTGCGCACCCGTATCCTAGAATTACAAAGTTCTTTCTGCACAGTATCCAGTTTTGAGAAATTAGAAGTAAAGAAAAAAACGAGTTTCACATCATGTCAAGCTTTCATGAATCCAATTCTTTGATTATCTTAATAAAGACTCAGAATAATCTTACTATATCAACAGAGCAGATAGAACATTGGTTTCTGACCTTTTGGTCTTAGTAACTCAAAATGGCCCAAAAATGACAGATAAAACTTTGTAATTCTAAGGTAGCGAAATATTGTGAAGGGCTCCTTCGCAAAACGCACAATATCCGTGGCCTATACAAAAAAAAGCAACCCCAAAACGAACAAACAAAGGTATAACCGGAACGTAATTTTATCATCGAGGGATACATGAACAAAGGTCAAAAGATGCCATTGGAAGGATAAGATTTTAAAATTCTCCCAAATGACACCATTTTGAGTCAGGTACATTGTCTTGTGCTATATTATTTTCTTAAAATAAAAGTCAAAAGATAGTTTGCATCCTGGATTTTGAAAAAAAAGGTGGTGTTTCATTCTTCTTGAGAAATGTCACTTGTGACGTGTGACAACATAAAAATGGTAAAATTTCGGGTGAAATAGGTGATTTCTATTTTGTTTTTTTACTTATCTATAACAGACAGAAGGATGGTTTTTCCGTTTGGAAGGAATTTATGGACCTTTTATAGCAGATTTAGGCTAGAAAAGGGTGCAACTTTGCTGTCACCTGTAGTAAGGGATCGAGAGCCAGACAAACTTTTCCAGAATATTGTGAAACATCCTTGGAAAGTTATGCACTTTCCATCCTGATACTTGGCTTACTGCAGTGCTTTCATTTCTCCATGTGTTGCAAGGAGAAATGCTGCCAAGAACTTGCTTATGTCAAGTCACATGTCACCGGTGACAAAAACTAAAACATTGTGTGACAACAAATGTGTGTTGTCACCTATACCAAGTGACGTGGATCCTTCAAAGAAACACTTTAAATGGTACAATTTGAAACCCAAATATAGACTAAATTAAACCTAAAAATTAAAAAACAAAGAATTAAAGCATTGTTTGCAACAAGAAATTGATTTCTATTTTATGAAAGGCCGACCAGCCATGTTACTTATGACACCTCACAGTGTGGCAACATAAATTTGAAATGCAAGGAGAGTTTATTAAATCTTAAACAAAAACATAATGATCTAGTATTTCCAAAATTCAAAACAAAAACAAACAAACAAATTGGACGATGAAAATGAATCTGTATGAAGGTTGATCTAATGAGTTGTTGCTTTGTCTCCACTGGAGTGTTTTGATGGGAGAGGCCGAGCCAGCTAGTTGGTACGAAAACACATTTTGCCTTTTGGATTTGTCTTAAAATTTCTCTGTCAATTTTCCCGTCTGATGTGCTCATATTTCTAAGGTACAGTGTATTTGAAATCCTCCACGTGTACAGGGGACTTAACTGTTTCAAAGACTCAACTTGTTAATCTCTTTGCTGGGTTATCTCTAACTGTACTCGCCACAGAATTCTACACTTATAGAACGGGCACTGTACCACGTGACCTGTGAGGAATTGAAGACCGAAAACAATGGCGTCTTTAGGGCAAGATTTATCGTTTTCGGAAGTAAACTTATAGCTTTTAAAGCAAGAGCGGCTTTTAAAAACGAGTGAAAAGTGGAACATTTACTGTCCAGTTTGTAATTTTGAGTTACAAAATTTACTGTGCAACCTGGAGATTGGAATTAAGGTTTTAAATTGTTGCGTTTTTGGGTGCAACAACAGAAAAAGCAGACATAGAGAGTTTATATAAGATCTACAGAACTGTGAAAAAATTTGTAACACGGATGGGATTGTTCACAGCACTT
>NW_004797648.1:421733-422746 GCF_000002075.1 Aplysia californica | reverse complement strand
CACCCCCATCCCCCGAAGGACAATCCCGTTCAGAACGCCGCCCGTCCACAGCGAAGTCCAGCAGCGTCGCCACCACCACCCTCACCAGCCCAGACAAGAAATCCTCGAGGGTCAACTCAGCTACCGTCACCAGGCAGCGGTCAGCGCGTGTAGATTCCAACGAATCAGACCAGATACAGAGTGAACAAACGGTTCCAGACGTTATTCCACAGATAATTTGTGAGGATGTGACCAGTGGCAACACCCCAAGCCTACCGCCCACAGCTCGGGGTACTCGCGTATTTCCCGATGACGTCGCTGGGGACAAAAACCCACAACCCTCTGGGAAAACCTCTCCGGGTTTGTCTTCAGCTAGGTCACGCCATAGTCAGCTTGGAGTAACACATAGCTCACTTGGTGCTCCTTGTGACCCACCCGGTCACTCAAATGTGACCGCACATCTCGGAGGTAGACACAACTCGAGGAAAGACGCGATAAAACCTAACCAGCAGAGAGTTCGCAGTGCTCACAAAACCGCGGCATGCTACCATGACGGTACGCACAACCTGGTGCAACACGCCCACGACAAACGACGAAAGTCAAAGGACAGATCTGCGCACATACATCATGGCTTTCACCTTTCTCTGGAGATGGCTAAGAAAGGGGGCTCCATTTCTGGAGAAGACAGTGACGACGCTCTCAGTGCTGAAGAGTGGTCTTCACGCTTCTCCACTGTCTCCTCTTTGGCGCGATATGAGGAAGAACATCGTGGTGTCGGTATCGGTAATCGGAGAGGCTCGTCTGTTTCAGCTCGTGATATCGACATTGCCGCCATGTTAAATGGCACGGACGAGTGTCCTGTAGTCGACGCTGACTTTGAGAGCGACAGTGATGATGACCACGGGTCGTCTGGGGCAGGTGAGAGGTCAATAGTTGTCAAGACTACTACTACTACTACTACTACTACTACTACTACTACTACTACTACTACTACTACTACTACTACTACTACTACTACTACTACTACTACTACT
>NW_004797648.1:419885-420930 GCF_000002075.1 Aplysia californica | reverse complement strand
GGGGGGGGGGGCACTTTCATATGTTTCACCGTAGACTGCTACTAAACTCAACTCTCCAAATAGGCCAAGCATATTGTCATCTGACCCAAAGCAGTCTTGCCTTCCAATGGCAAATTGAAGCAAACGAATTTAGAGGCATTTTCACGGCACCGTCATTTGCCCGCTTTGGATATTATGTGTGCATGGCTACTTTACAAAGAACTGCTGGCCCAATGCTGGATGAATATTTAATTACCCACAGCTCTCTCGGCTTGGCACCTTAGATTTTCTGTCGACCGATAAGCTTCTCTAATATCTGCACGAAGCGGTGAAATCAGGCACTCGTCAAATTTTGGGTATATGGGGTCTTTGGTATCATCTTTAAGCTTGTTCGTTTGTCTTTCTTTAGATGACAAAAATAAAATAACCATTTGAACAGAAGTCAAGATATATTCGATGAAAGAGAAGAGGGTTACCTGGTTTTAGAAGTAAAATTGGCAAGAAAATGGCCGCCAAGGTTAGATGATTCCCATAGGTTGAGGGTTCCTGCAAACCGAAAAAGTACATTTTTATGCTTTAATCAAACTGCACAGAGAAATGTGTTTAAATAGACATAAAAGGTACTAAGCGGAAAGACAATACAATCAATAATAATAGCCAGAGTGGCAGAAAATGCCAGTCACTTCAATCGCAATATTATTATTTTGACGAGCGCCTGATTTCACAACGATGTTTCACATATTGTGCGGGGGACCTGGCTCAAAATAAGAGACCATTTATTGTTCAGCAACGTGGGCTCAGATCCAAAAGATTCTATCTACAATGTGTGGCTCTTATAAGGATATCATTTTAACCCTTTCGCTCACTGACAGACCTGTTCCACAACCCCATGCCAAGCCTAAAAGATTAGTGCAAAGTATTTAAGGCGTTGAACCTATGGCGAGTTTTGTGTTTTTCACAAAAATCCCCGGTCATTCGCAAGTTTTCGTGCTAGCCTGTTGAGCTATATAAAGTAAGAGTAAAACATTACCTAAGAGCGCGAGGTGGGGGGGGGGGGGGGGGGGGG
>NW_004797648.1:418401-419785 GCF_000002075.1 Aplysia californica | reverse complement strand
GGTCGGAGGCAAAATCAAATGGGGCTGGGTTTAGTTCTCCCATAGAGGTTTGCTTTCAGCTTCTTCCCAAGCTTGACCAGAGCTTATCATGAGTAATAGACAGATCGGGCGCATGCACGGGCACAGCTGCTAACTGGGACCAGAGAGTGCTGGGACCTAAACAATCGATATACATAACCTACCACTATTGAAACTTTAATTTCCTATATGGATTCTTCAAAACAAGGAAAAGCAAGGTTCAAATACGCAGGTGTGATATACAGTAATACACTCGTTCTTCCAATATTTTTAGCAGACCAATATCCGGTATCCCCGGTTCAGCGTTTCCTGCCGTCGTTTGATTCCGGAATGGGGGGAATTTCTTTTTTCATCCAGTTGGCCTATCTCGGTTCTTTCTTCTGCAATGTTGTGTATCTCTTAGCGTGGGTTGGCCATGACAGGTAGGGTCGAAGCCGTTCTCCTAAATGATGTAAATTGTGCTGATGGGTCCTTAGAAACACCCATATAAATACTTTTTTAAAAATACCAACAAAAAACAAAGGCAACAACTTTCAATTTTATTTTATTATTTATTTTTTTTAAAGTAGAAAGATGGTCTGTTTATGGCCATCCTTCTTTTCGGGCGAACGTAAAAGCTCAACAACAATTTTTTTTTTCTTTGGTCACATATGATTTTCTGTAACCGTTACTCAAATCCACTAGGACAAACAAGATCATAGGGCATCACGTTATTTTCAGATCCTTGACTTTATTACCATGTCACTCTCGAAGAAAACCGAACAAATGGTTTGATATTTAAAAATTGTGACGTCTTTACATTTTACTCAATTTAGGGCCTTCTTTTTAAAAACGGAATATTTCTTCTTCATTCTTCATATAAACAGATTTGGGGTCCTTTTTGTAACAGATTTCATTCGTTCAATGTTCTGTTGAGATTAGAGCGGATATGACTGAGTTTTTGCCCTTCAATGGGTCCTTTTTTCTATATCCTTTAATTTATCATTAGGCCTACTGTAAAAAACAAACCAAAAAAACTCTCTGGTGTTATCTTTGTATTCTCTCCTTCTCTGAGCAGGGGATATAACCACAGTGTTCGAGAGGGCGTGTCGTTTTGTGGGCGTGGTCCCGTCCCACCGGATAGAAAGGGAGCTCGTCGGGGACAAGCTGTACCTGGACTATACGTCACTCAACACGTTGGAGATCAAGGCCATCTGTATAGCACTACTGGTGAGATTGTACCGGTTGTATGTCTATGTCTTTGTCTGTTTGTCTGATTGTTTGTTTGTCTGTCTGTCTGTCTGTTTGTCTGTTCGAATGCCTAACTCTCTCTCTGTCTGTCTGTCTGTCTGTCTGTCTGTCTGTCTGTCTGTCTGTCTGTCTGTCT
>NW_004797648.1:409787-412816 GCF_000002075.1 Aplysia californica | reverse complement strand
CCCTCTCTCTCTCTCTCTCTCTCTCTCTCTCTTTTTCTCTCTCTCCCTGTACATAATATTATTATGGTGAGTTGGTCGGAGCTAACAAACTTAAACTGCGCCTCACTAACACGGACACGCGTGTTATTTATAATTACCTATGCGTGCCAGAAATAAGATTCTAAAAGCAAAGATTTATCATAAGTGTACTGTTTTGCATCTGAATAGCTGTGTTATCTCACCTGCAAGCTGAAAGTCACTGTCACAATTCACCCTTGAATGCTGAAGAAGGCCGCAGTTCATGAGGTCATGGCTCTTTAGGAGCCAATTGTGTTGATATTGACATCCGGTTCAGTGTGAATCACTTTTAGATCCATACATCAGATTTTCATGGATTCAAGCTAATAAACTTTTCTCTCTTGATAGTTTGACCTTTTAAGTTGTTATTCATGATGATTTTTCGATGAGATTTATGATTCTGTTTATTTCATTGTCACTGACACATCAGATCAACTTGACACCCCCCCCCAAAAAAAAAAAAAAGAAAAAGAATATTTTATGTAACTGAGATCAAGGCCATTTTTTATTCCCTTCGCTTTAGTAACAAAACAAAAAATCACACAAAAGAGCCAATAAACACGAGTGCTTGACGTAATGATATTTAAGTCAAACATGTCGTTTCCAAAGTAGTCGTAGATCTATAACATTTATTGTTTGTGCTTGAGGTTCCAAATTTGAAAGCCGCGCAGTTAAAACTTTCGTCAGCACGCCCTCGTAACAGACGATAGCTGACTGGAGTCGTTATGTTCATTAAAAAAACCCAGTGTTAGTTCGTCGGAGTGTCTTTTTTGAGTTGGGCAAATCTGGGGTTTACCCCATAAAATAAGTAATAAGACATGTATATAAACGTTCTTTGGGCTGATGAAAAGTGATTCTTCTAGTTCCAACCCAGATTTGTTAAACAAAATGAATGCTTATTTGTTTCGCTTGTTCTAAGCGGTTGTTTTGACTTTTTTTCTAAACGTTCTAAAACGATAGACATAATAACATATTATTTAGAAGACAGATGTGGCCCTATAGAGTTTCCTGTGACAAGTTATGGTAGACTACAGCCTGGTTCCACATCCCAACTAGATAAGGAGCTGCAAAAAAAGAAATAACCCCAAAATTTACCTTTCTTTTTTATAGAAAGATAAGGTGACCAAGCTTATGTAGCCCAGGAGTGATACTGCACTGCAGAGGGTAGGGAGGTGGCACAAAGCAATGACCTCTATCAGCTCAGGTGCAGGGAGGTGTTTTGTAACGTTGTCACGCCCCCATCGACACGATTTAGATAATTGTGAGGCAGCGTGGTGGAATCAGGTTCTCATCAAAATAATCAAAGTGAAAAAACTAGCTTTTTTCTGTTTGTTTGTGAATTTTTATATTTAAAAAAAAATCTCAACACCTTTCCTGTCTATTAAAGAATTCATTTCTTTGTGGATTTTTCTGAAAAACGTTGATTAAAGGCCCCAAAAAAGTAAATTTTCAGTTACCACGGACTCTTAAGCTAAGGAAATAACTAATCTTTGGCGGCCATTTTCTCACTAATTTTACCTCAGAAAACAGGTGAACCCCACCTCCTTCATTCGCAAATATCTCGACTTGTATTCAAGACAAAAGGATATTTTTTTCATCCAAATAAACACAAGTGAACAAGCTTTACGATGATACCAATAACTCTAAATGCCCAAAAATTGACGAGAGCCTGATTCCACCACGCTGCCTCACAATTTATTAAGGGGCGGGCTTCATCGACCCCGCCTGCCAGATCCAACCTGGGCTGAAAAAGATACGTTGTAGAAATGAGTATACTCGGGGGAAAATCTCTACTAATGAGAAACGAACTTACTTTTTCTGTGTGCAATGGCAAAGCGCTTTGTAGACGCCACACTGTCGAAGAGGTGGGTGCGTGCCTGAAAAGCACAATTAATTACTAGTCTTTTACCATTAGACAAATTATGCAAGATGCCTAAATAGCTTGTTGTCTTTTTTGATAATTGTTAATATCTTACGCCCTCATTGTCACAATTTGGATTACTTAGGAGGCTGGCCTGGCTCCACGGACCTCGCCTGTCAGAGCTAATCCTGGCTGAGTACGGCACAAACGACATTCAAGAAAATTAAACAGAAATGCTGGATTAAAAAAAAAAAGAAACAAAAATTTACCCCCCCCCCAACAAACAAACAAACAAACAAACAAACAAAACAAACAAACAAACAAACAAACAAACAAACAAACAACAAAGCAATCAATAACAGCACCAAAAACAACTACAAAAATCGCAGTCTTAATGACAAAAACTAACGTAATGCCCCAACCACCCACCTTTCCCCCTCTCCCTCCGTTCCCCTTCTTTTTTTTTTTTTGTTCCTTCCACTTGACTCTGCTACCCCTTCAATCCCCACATAATAACTGTTCCACCCTTTCAGAACAACGACAGTCTTCGTGAACTGGACCTCTCCTGGAATGGACTCGGTCGGGAGGGGTGTGCAGCTCTCGAGTCGTCTCTGGCCGCCAACAAGTATCTGGTCCAGCTGAACCTCGAGTGTAACAGAGTGGACACCAACTGCCTGGCCCATCTCATCCACGGGCTGGAGAAGAATTCAACCCTGGAGACCCTGAGTGTGAGTACGGCTCGCAACCTTTTGACCATAGATGTCAGGGGGGATTTGGGGAGTGATTTTAGGTGATGTCTTTTTTGGGGAGAGGTGATTTTTTCCCTTGAATTGACGAGTACTGTCTAATGTGCGCATTATTATTTGCGCAATGGAGGAGAGACACATACATAAAGAGAGAGAGAGAGAGAGAGAGAGGGGGGGCGAGAGAGGTAGATAAAGAAAGAGAGGGAGAGAGAGAAAGGGAGATAAAAAGAAGGAGAGAGGTGAGAGAGGGAGAAAGAGAGAGACGGGGAGAGTGAGTAAGTGAGAGAGAATGAGGTAGAGAGAGAGAGAGAGAGAGAGAGAGAGAGAGAGAGAGAGAGAGAGAGAGAGAGAGAGAGAGAGAGAAG
>NW_004797648.1:407970-409476 GCF_000002075.1 Aplysia californica | reverse complement strand
TGCTACTGCTGCTGCTGCTGCTGCTAGTAGTAGTAGTAGTAGTGATAGAGGAAGACGTAGTTGTACCCTTTCGTGTTGCAGCCATATAGCTACCTTAGAATTACACATTGCTATCTGACATTTTTAGCCGTTTTAAGTTATTAAGACCATAAGGTCAATAACTAAATGTTTCCGTCTCCTCTATGAAAGCTGTAAGGTTATTCAGGGGTCGTTATCAAGATATTCTAAGAATTGCATTCGAAAAAGCTTAACAAAGTATGAAACTCAAAAATTTTAAAGTTAAATTTCTCTCAACTAAGTGCTGAGCAGATACCTAGTTACCTGGAGGTTTCATCTCTGACTCGGAGGTTGACGTGTAATGACCCTCCATCCTTCACGGTCGTGAGCTGCCGTTGCACACTCTGCTCTATCCAGCTCAGTCCATGTTTTTATGTTGTCCATCCAAGTTTCCCTTTGTGATCCCCTGGTTCTCCTTCCCCATATCCTTCCTTCAAGCATCCTCTTTCACAATGGTCTCGTGTCGTTTTAAGTGGCCTAAGTATCCCCCCCCCCCCTTCTTCTTTTTGTTGTATCGTTAGATGTCAAGGTGAAGTGCAATTTTCGGTCAAGGGCTAAGTGGGTGGCTTCTGTTGTTGATATGTTATTCTTTAGGAGGACCTCTTTAACGCCATCCAGCTAAGTAATAAAACGTTGTAATGATTACAAAATTTAGTGAGAATATCTCTTAATGTGTAGGCTACTCATATCCATGCTCTACAGCTTGCTCTATCCGCAATACAATTATGATTACCAAACAGACACTAGAACATTCAGAAACAAATCTGTGGTTCTCTGAAATCATACAGTGCAAGCGGCAAATTGCATGCGCTCAAACACTAACAAACTGCCGACATCATGCGCAGTCTACAGCCATGTACCCATTCCCTCCGGGGTGATATGGGCAAGCCTCATGCGAAGTCCCTTTCCCAAAGACACAAAGTTGGATCCCTGAAGGGTGAAAATGGTGAGCTGGTATATTATGTTTAACGCTCCTATCAGAAATGTAAGATTATTTAATTAAGAGGCGGTACCTTCGAGATTAACATCTATTTCCGAAAGGACTTAGCCAAATGGGAAATCCGTGTAAAGTGCCTTTCCCAAGGACACAAAGTCGGACCTCGCTGGAGCCCGAATCCCCGAACCCGTAGTCTCCACTAGGCTACCGACGCCACTCCCCTGAGGGGAATCGAACCTAAGATCGTACGGTTGCGAGTCCGAGACCCTAATCACCGCCAGGTTCGAAAATGTTATGATACAAGTCTATGCAAGAAAGTAAAAGCTATGGCGTCATCCACAGGAGATCACAGTTGATGAAGAGTTTCTGACCCTTCAGGAGCAGCTACAGATTGCCCGGCAGATATCTCTCTACCACGGGAACGTGGTGTCTAGGCCACGGAAAGAGGTCTGTCATAGACTGGCTCTTGCTTCGCTCAGTTGCTCTCTCTCTCTCTCTCTCTCTCTCTCTGT
>NW_004797648.1:392225-402225 GCF_000002075.1 Aplysia californica | reverse complement strand
CTACCTGTTGTTTCCCTTCTCCAATTAATGATTTTTATTGAATCAATGTGCTTCTCATCACTTATGTTTGTGTTTTAGCGCCTATAACTGGCAGCCTGCACTGTATGCTTCCCTGGAAGTTGAGATTGTTTCAAAATGCTATCAGGTCTTTTGGGGTAGTAGTATAGCTTGTGAAGCGCACAGAGCTTGCTGTTGAGAGGGAATTTGCGCCATACAATAATTGCTATCTAGTATTATTGCTTCAAGCTATTTCATTCGGGGAGCTAGTCTAGCTGGTACACATCATCGCTTTGTTGTTTACAGTCATAACAAAACTTATGGAACCCCAGGAAATCCACCAAACTGCACGCTTGCTGCAAGAGCCTTTTATTGTATTCTCAAATTGGTGTGTTTTATGCAAATGGGTTACATAGGAGGTTTATTACCCTGCAAAATTGATTGACAAAATTGGCTTCGTTCAAAGTCGGAAAAGCCTTCTGTATGCAAAGAGTTAAGCTCACACTGTGCCGATGGTAGGCGTAAAACAAAGTCATAAAGTCATAAAATAAAGGAAAAAGTGATCGGATCGTCAATTCGAACAAAGGAACAAAAAAAGCCCACAAATCCCCCAAAAGTAAAACAACTATACAACAACAACAAAACAAAAAACAAAAAACAACAAAAAAACAAACCTAGTGTCAAATTGTAGTTTCCTTTTGCTGAGCTATGATAATAATGCCTTATATCCGTTTTGTTTTACTTCCCCCAGAAATTAGTACGCGAGGCAGCGAACAAACGGAAACTGCCCAAACAGAAAGAGGAACCGGAAGAGCAAGGGAAAGCGGCCACTCCTGGAAGACGAACGACCACAAGACGACCTACGGTGGGTGAAGGGCGAAGGGCATTGGTTTGTCTTGAACCAGCATTGGTTTGTCTTGAACGAGCATCAGTTAGGCTCTTTACCGTCGCACCCAGAAGATGTTTGTGTCCGGGAAAGGTTTATATTGAGTATCTTTGACTGTGCCCTGAGATATGATCAACCACCCTACCTTGGTTGGTCTTGATAGGCTGGATCCAAGCAGCTCGCCTCCTGAGTGATCTAAACTTAATCGATGAGGGACGTATACCGTATATAAAAGAAAAGAAAAGGAAGAAAGAAGGTTATACTGACCTTAATAAGGACATGGACGTTACCATTTCAGGCCACATTCAACACAGTGAGACCATAGTTAAAGACGGGGACATCAGCTCTAATGTCCATGCCTACAGATTGGTTCAAGTGAAGAAATTACCGCTATTGAATTATTCTGTGAAAGTTGCTGGCTTATCCGATCTGTTGGTTAACTGGTTTATCGGTATGCTGATTGGCTAACTGACCTGTTAGTTGTTTGATTAGCTGGTTGGTTGGTTGCTTTGCGTGGTGGTTAGTAAGTTAATTGGTAGGTTTGTTGGTTTGTTAATTAGTTCGATTGTTTGTTTATTAGGTGGTTGGTTTATTTGTCAATTGAATGTAATGGTGATTTCGTGAATTGATTAATACTTTTGTGAATTCTGTAACTGTTACTCATGGACCTATTGATGGCATTCTATTACATATAAAAATAATAATTCCATTTACATAGCGCACATCCATGCTCTACTGCATGCTCCATGCGCGTTACAACCATTATTTACTCAGCAGACTCTAGGACACATTTTCGGCTTCCCAGGAAGAATACAGTGCAAGCTGTGGATTGCACGCGTTCTAACCCTAATGAACAAACCGACAAGATCCTTTGCTGCCGACAGCCGGTTACGCATTCCTACCTGGATGAAGTGGGGAAAATTTGTGTGAAGTGCCTTTCCCAAGGGCACAACATCGGGTTGTTAGCGGGATTCGAACCTACGACTTTATGGTTTCCGATTTGGAGAGCTTAACCACCAGGCCACCGGCACCATGACACTAGGAAAATACAAAAGTTTTATGGCGCTCATCACTTTTTTGACTTATGCTTACATTTCTTGATATCAACTTAAAGCTCGTCTATGTCTTGCTTTCTAAAAAAAGATACCGATCTGTCTTGAATAGATACTTCTTAATTAATAGATGTCAGGCTCAAGTTGAGCTCTCCTAAAATGGGACATTTTTGTTTTATGCACAGCTTTCAGCCCGGCGAGTTTCAAGCATCAACCAGTCTCCCATTACTGCACAAGCTTCCAGCCAATCAACAGAAGCGGCCAGAGCATTGGATGTGCCAGCCAGCCAATCACAGAGCTCCGCGACCAGAAGGCTCTCGTCTGCGACATCGAAAAACCAAATGGCAGAGAATGCTAACGACTTTTCATTGAATCTTGGGTCACCGGGACGCCAAGACCAGTCCTCATAGTACTTTGATATGTCGTTACCTTAGAATTACTAAGCTCTATCTGTCCAGTGCTTAGTTTTGAGAAATTTGAAGTAAAAAAGTTTGAGTTTCACAATATGTCAAGCTTTTATCCAATATAATTCTTATGAATAGCTTGATAACGACTCCGAATAATCTTACGATTTTGATAGAACAGATAAAATATCTCGTTTCTGACCTCATGGTCTTTTAGTAATTCAGAAACAGCCCAAAATGTAAGACAGAACTTTGTAATTTTGAGGTGGCAAAGTGTCTGCTAAGATCATGATGTTATTTTAATATTATAAACTGATTTATGTACACATTTGCACATTTGATTTGTATTTCATTATTGTAAAAAGGTTGTTGTTTGTTTTTGCTTGTTTTGTTTTTTTCGGGTTTTTTTTGTTGTTTTTAAAAATAAAAAGCCCATACCGTTTTAAGTTTACTGTTGTGTTCAGGAGCTACGTCAGGATTATACTTTGTTACTTACTCCTTAGGTGGTAGGAGAATAGGTATCATTGCGAGCAGTGCAATGCCATAGCTGCCCCACCCTTTCTCCACAGGATCCCTGAAAGGATTGGCTTGCTGATCGTACTTCAGGAAAAGATTATAAACACGTTTACTTACGCTTCTATTATCTCTTCCCTAACTCTGTAAAACAACACTCGCCTTCCTTCGAACCTCAAGGACTCAAACCCCAGATACAAAGAAGAACAAATGTTTAACACCATTATGGCTGAGATGAATATGAGCTTGAAATTAATCTTCTTGCAGGAGTAACAGGTTCAAATCTTGCTCAGATTGGAATCATCCCTCTTGGCGGAGGAATAAGTGAAGATAACTCGATGTGGTTTTTACTGTTTTTTGAAGACAGAAGAAAGACAGTATCAACGATTACTATATTATGATAGCTCAAAACTACAAAGTTCTATCTACTCAGTACATTGTTGACTACCTAGTTTTGTGAAATTTTACGTCACAGGTTTTGAGTTTCACATCACGTCAACCTTTTTCAAATGCAATGCTTTGAATATCTTGATAACGACTCCTAATAATGTTACGATTTTGATAAGGCAGATAGAACATAATATTATGGTTTCTGACCTCATGGTCTTAGTAATTCAAAACGGCCCAAAAAATGCAAGATAGAACTTTGTAATTCTAAGGTAGCGATAAGCTATATCCTGTTCAAGAACATAATTTGATTTTAATTTTTTTATTATCAACCCAAGGACCTCCGTTCAGTAAGGGGACTGATAATCAGAAATGATGAATTGTTGACAAAAGATTTTAAGTACAGGATGACCACTCTATGTCACAAATTGTAATGCTTGAATGATAATGCGCCATCATGTTATTTCTCAAATCTGTCAAAACTGTACATTCCAGCTGGCAGTTTAAAGTCATCAGCTAGCAAAAAGAAATTACAATGATCTTTAATAAAACTATAAACAATAAATGAAAAGGCATTTTCATTTCATCTGTCCTAAGACTTGGAACGCACTGCATGGTGATTTAAGAGAGGTGCTTTCAAAAGTCAATTGAAGCCATTTCTATTTTTAGATTAAAGAAATATACCGTATTGAGGTTTTTAAGCACAACACAATCTATTGTTTACGTGTTGATACTTGTTTGTAAAGAGCCCAGAGCGCGTGTTCAATAGTCGGGGTTGAGCGCTATAAAATGTATGAAATATCATTTATCATTACTGTTATTATTACTATTACTATTATTATTATTATTATTATTATTATATTATCATTATTATTATTATAATTATTATTATTATTATTATTATTATTATTATTATTATTATGATTTGCTTCAGCCTAGACTTCTTCATTTGTTTTTCTACTATCCTACTGATACATATTATCTAAATCTAGTTAAGTTAATTCGTATGGTGGGAGAATCTAGATCTAGAGCCAAACACTGTTTATTTAAGGCGAATGTATCATTTATATCGACATGTTTGTTGATCTATCTAGATCTAGATTTATGTTCTAGATCTAGATCTAGTAGTACTTATGACATGGACTGTCCACTACACTACATGAACGGTAGGTCTACTCTTTTTCAATTAAAAAAAATTGCAGTCTGTGCCTATCATATCTAGATCTAGTAGTAGGCCTAGTATTAGTACTACCAAAGACTCTCTACGTCCAATGTATTGCAATCCTTCTTTGGACTTTTGACCCACGCCGTGGCGGGCCCGCTTTTCCGATGTAACCAGGCGACGCGAGACTAGAAATCTAGTTTTACCGCCGACTGCTTGGGGTGTGTGTGTGTTTCTATGCAGTCCACATGTGCACAAAGCAGCGCTAGGGGACTGCAGGGTCCCCAGTGGGTAGCGCTACAACTTCCATAATAATAATAGTAATAATAATAATAATAATATTATTATTAATAATAATAGTAATAATAATAATAATAATAATAATAATAATAATAATATAATAATAATAATAATAATGATAATGATAATACTAATATTACAACCAGTTTCCGCTTAACCCGTTTTATTAATTTTTTTTCAACATTGTAATGGTACTGTCCAAGATGTCTACTTGTCTAAAACAAAAGATTTTCCCCTTAAAAATAGAAGGACGTTTTTTGACAGTATCAACCGTATGTTGTCAATACATGTATAATCTGACCACTGAACGTGTTTCTTTCTTTGTCCACCGACTTATCGCACAGGGGAATCCCCTGGAAATTCCCTTATTTGCACTTCGTCATTCTCCACTCCACCCCACCTCGCCGACTACCCTATTCCCCCACCCCTCCACAAATCTTTCTTCACTTTGAGCCCCTAACCCCTGCATAAGGTGCTGTAGGGCTTATTGGAAGTATAAACTTGGCGTGTGCTCGTTGTAAAAGGGTCACTGCCAAAGGGAACCTGAGAGGGTTCTTTTTGTTTGTTCTCATTCGTTTTCGTTTCTTTTCCGTTATCACTCTGTCACTCTGTTATCCATTACTGCTGGAGAAAGACAGAGACACACACACACACACACACACACACACACACACACACACACACACACACACTCACAAACCTGTCGGTCTTTCCTGTCATTAGCATAGTAATCGAATTAAGGAAATAAATTTTGTACCTAGTAAACGAAATGCCAAAGTTCGTTTACCAAGAATATACAGCAATACAAAAGGAGCGGCAGGTAGACGCCTTATTAACTGTTGGCGTTTTGACGGGTGTTATGGTGTGGTTTGCTCCTTCTTTTCTTGTTTTGTACTCTTTCTTATATCGCCTCTAGCCTTCGACATCAAGTTTGACCTTGCTCAAAAGCTGGAAAGTCTATGTTTGATATTTTAGAAAATATTTGACAATAAGTTGTGCCAAATATTTTTGACAGCACTATATATAATAGTCACGTCTGTTCATCGGTCCTCATTATTACTTCGTAGGTTGTTATCAAGGTGACCCTATTTTTCGAATGCGTTGCTCTCACTCTATGTCTCAGATTAAATGGAGTTTAATAAACAGTTCTACTGCAGGAGCAGTTTCTTCTGTGTTCTGACTGAAGACTTGAGAAATTATCCACAGCCTTCGTTTTAGTTTGAAAATAAAATACAAAAAAAGCAACCCACAAAAAGCAAAAACAAACAATAACAAAAACAAACAAACAAGCTAACAAACAAACAAACGAGCAAACAAACAAGCAAAAAAACAACCTTTACTTAATTTGTTCTTAATTGATACCGGACGTCCATAAGGCTTTTTTAGTTCCCAGTTTTTATTTTCGTGTCATTCACAAGTTACTCTCATTCCATTGCACACGATTCCTTAACTCTTGTTATGGTATGCAGTAATGTCCGCCGACTTAATTCAGAGGGTTGGGGGGGGGGGGGATAGACATGAAACATCCGATTCCCTGTATCCGTTGGAAGACACAAAATGTGTATCTAGCGATGATCTGATAAAGATATCTATATCCAGAACCTGGAAATGTTACAGATAGTTTTCATTGCCCTCATTGAAAAGTAAATGTTTAAGGGGCTCCTCAAGCGCTTTGATCGTTAGAGCTTTCAATGAAGGAGAGCCGAATAAACAATGCATGCTCCCCGTCTGTTATTTGATCAAACCCCACAGCGACTGCTGAGTAGGCAGGCGAATGTTTGGTTAATACCCCCAAACCTAGGAGCTTTTTTATTTTCAGTGCCTCTTCGGTCTGCATTTAGTACTCTTGGTGAATTTCCTTTTCTTTATCATTAAAAAATATATATGTGTTTTTAGACTGATCTTATATCCAGTCTTGACTTGATCAATCAACACACACGACTAATCGGACAAGAGTCTACCCTGCTTATTAAGAATATTTTTTCTTCGAAGGTCGGGATGACTGTTCGGAACGTCATTGATTTAAACTACGACATACTTATCAAGGATCCGCTATTTTAAGCGCGCTCGGTTATAAAAAAAATAAAATTATGGAATAATGTTATCAATGAAACAGATGGCAGTAAATTTTTAAAAGGTCAATAAACGAGATAGCGTTACTTAAGGTCTGTACTGATATCTTAAAAGGAACTGATGAAAGAAAGGTGTGTCTTCTTACTCTTTTGTAACTTTCAATGCCATTGATCATGACATTTTACTCGAGAGACTAAATACTATTTTTGGCGTAAAGGGTACTGTCCTGCAATGGTTTGAGTCATATCTTAAAGATCGAAAACAAGCAGTTGTGGTTGTAGGCACGTGTAAAGATAATGTTTTGCTCAGATTTGGTGCTTCTCGGGGGTTTGTTCTTGGACCTGTCTTATTTACAGCCTATTGCTGATTTTTCAAGACAAAATGGTATGAATTACCATTTTTATGCCAATGATACTCATATTTATAAGTTTATTGACTTCGATCAAATATCACTTAAGTCGACTCCACTGAGCAATGTATTCAACAATTTAAAATATGGGTGACCAGTAATAAATTGAAACTGGATGATGTCAAGACGTAAATAATGTTCAGTGGAAATACAAAAGCCATAAGGAATCTTGCAGAATTATAAATTGACATCAACAATCATACCATTAGTTCAAAAAGAAGTCTTAATAAACCTAGGGGCTCAGTTGGATTACAATATTATGTCTATATTCTCCCAAAGTAGCTAGCTCAGCTAAAGTATCTATTCCCCGCTTTAAAAATTGGCAGTGTACGAAACTATTTAACTAAAGGGGCAGCCAAGACATCAATAACAACACTGATTTTATCCAAATTAGATTATTGTAATGCTACTATATCCGGTTTGACGACCGAAAACAAGAAAGAGAAAAAGGTCAAGCAAGCTCAGAGTCGCGCCAAATTGCCGGTGACATGTCATCGTAAATGGGGGAAGAGTGGGGGGGGGGGGAACAAGCATACTACGTGGGCGTTTATCTCAAACCTATCAGAATTCTGCGTTGCACCAATGCGCACTTCTTTCAAAGAGGGATCTGGTGACACCCCCTCTAAAAAAAAGGCCAGGTACAGCATTAGTCACGTCTGTTCGTCGGTCCTCATTATCTCGCCGGTTGTTATCAGAGTGACCCTATTTTTCGAACGCGTTGCTCTCGGTCTCAGTTTAAACATTGACGCCGCTTGCAAAATGGCGCGTCCCCAAGTCAGTCTCCGCCTCTCTTGCCTTCTCCTGCTCGGATTGTGGACTTATGTTCAAGCAGAAGGTAAAACATTCTCAAATTTGTATTATTCTGAATTAATAATTATATATGCAAATTTCAAATGTGGTATTTTAAAGCCTGGTAAAGTAGAAATTAGAAAAGAAAGACAGAGAGTTCTATGTGATGTAGGCTGCCTGAAGGTCGGCAGAGACAGAAGTTTGGCCGATCTATTATATCAAGTTTGAGTTTTGAAAGGGAGAGAAGAGAAGCACATCGACACAATAATGGTCATTTAGAGCTGTTGAAAAGGAAAACAGACAAACAGAAACAACAGAGGGAAAGTAAAGAAGTAGGGCCTACTAGTGGAGCTCTCCAACCATTCACCTGTATCACGTCCAATGTTGGTCTCAGGGCATTAGCCTCTGCTTGACCAACGGCCTTTGCGATTGAACGAGAATGTTCAGAGATAACGTTCTCGACCATACGGCTATTGGACACAAACACAATAGAATGCGTTCTGGATTGTGAGCCCTTCACTGTTGTGGATGTGTAAAGGTGGATTTAGAGTGAATGTTTGATGCTATAAAGTAAAATGAAGATCTCGCAAAAGGTGGAAGAGAGCCAAGGAAACCATGAGAAATTACAATTCCAAATGAAAGAGCTGCATAGCCGTCCTTACGTAAAAATAATTATTGATTACATGAGTTATGGTAGTAGACCATGACTTATCCTACTTGTGAAATTCCCCCCAAAAAGATGAAAAAGTAAAGTAAGTAAGTATAACGTCTGATGATATCGAATAATTGGAATAGCATAAGTGTGTGTCTTACCGGACCCAACTGTATATGCCTGCCATCAGTTGGTTTAGGAAGGTTAAAAGACAACGCACAGGTCGTGTGTCAAACTGAGTCATTCCATACCTTCTTTAGCAAAAGTACAGGACGGCACTCAGCGAAACATCGGAGTTAAAGCATGGGGAAGAAATTGGATATTTTAGATTTTGAAGACAAGCCTTCCAGTAATCAATTATTTCCTCCCTCCACCCGCTAATTCAAACCCCACCTCTCCATGGCAATCTGTAAATTACTCGTAATTGCATTCAGGAGCAATGTTGCTGAATGGTTCTGTTCAAAAGCGGGTTAGATAAGACATATTATTTCATTCATTTAATTTTTTTAAATTTCTATTTTGAGAAACTATCAAAAGTGAAAACCTGTGATATCTATATTGTCCTGTTACCACAAGTCCGAATGACTTAATTTCGGGTCTCTGATTAAGAACTCTGTAACAATAGACAATGGTGTTTTTGGAGGGTGCGAATGATACATTGTACTTCTTTCCTTTCCTTTTGTTATTTATTTTGTCCGAATGTCTTACTCGTCCGTGCAGTCATATAAACTGTGCAGCCACATTGATTGTTGACCGTGCAAGATTTGTCAGATTACCTATCTATCTATCTATCTATCTATCTATCTATCTATCTATCTATCGGGTCCGTCTGCCAGCCTATCCATCCATCCTTCTGTCTATCTGCCAATGTGTCTGTCTGTCTAGCTGTCTATCCATCTATCTGTCTGTCTGTCTTCCTGTCTGTCTGTCTGTCAGTAACAAACTTTGTAGTATTACGATTTGGCTTTTCACCATTGCAAGAAAAAGACACGAGAACGATCAATTTATTGGAAAACTATCTTACAAGACAAACTATCTCCGTTTGTCTGCTGGAACGCTCCATTCCCGCCCCTCCCTCCCCCAAGTTTGGCTTAAACGGGCCGGGTCAAAGTAGCCCGTCTCCTAAATAATCTAAAGAGTGTTGATAGAGGTGCAAAACATTTTTATGGTTTATTGTTCAAGACAATTTATTACTCTTTTGCTAGGTCTGTATTTTCTCTCTCCCCCCCCTCTCTCTCTCTCTCTCTCTCTCCCTTTCTCCCATTCTCTTTCTTATTCTGTCTCTCTCTTTCTGTCCTTCTTTTGTATCTTCGATGGATAGATATAAGGAGAAAAGGAGAAAAGGAAAGGAGAAAAGAAGACACCGAGGGGAGAGT
>NW_004797648.1:386231-389090 GCF_000002075.1 Aplysia californica | reverse complement strand
TTGGTAATTTTAATTCACAATTTCATAATGTAATAGATCTAGGCTATTAAAGAAGATTAAATGTTCCAAGAGGCTGTTGTTGTTTTGTTGGGGGGGGGGGGGGTTGTTCTTTGGTTTTGTTTTGAGCGATTTGTATGTTATACATTTCCCTTAAAATAGATAAGAAAACAAGACAAAGTATTCAAGCGCGAGGGCTTGACAGTGCTCTACCCTAGAATGGCAAAGTTCTATCTGCTCAGGACCTAGTTTAGAAAAATTTGACGTAAAAAATGTTGAGTTTCACGACATATAAACTTTTTCAAATTAAATTCCTAGAATATCTTGATAAAGACTCCGAGACCTCTTAAGATTTTGATAAAGCAGAAAGAACATTTCGGCTCTGATCTCATGGTCCCAGTAACTCAAAAGGGCCAAAATGTCAGACAGAACGGTTAAGTCTCAGGTAGAGGGTAATCAAAGTGAGACGTAGAACCGAATAGAGATGAGCACACTCTAGAAAAACTCTCCTTAACAAGAACATTCTTCTTCTTCTTCTTCTTTGTGTTTGATTATTTAAATAATTAGTGGGGGTTTTTATCAAGTATTTTTGCATACTCTACCTCAACCCCTCCCAAGACTGTCGTGGGGGAGGGGGGGGGGAGGGGCACATACCCCATCTTACTCTCCTCGAATGGGGAGAGAGAAAGAGAGAGACCGGATTTTGCAACTATTTGTTTTTCACCGAACCTATCAATTAAAACAGGTATGCCGACAAATCACACGGGGGTTACTTATTCCAATGGATGAACAGCCTGCTTCTTATTCGAGCAGGTGTTTCTGAGTTGTGACCTGTGATTTTGTTTGAAAATCTAAACAGTTTCCTCGAAATAATCTCTTCCAGTGCTGTTATCTGCATATTTTCCTGACCTCGTTTAGTTTTACTAAGCGTTTTGCGGCACTTGCAGCACAATTAAGTCTTATAAGTGACCAGGATTACAGGTGTTATAAGAGAGGAACGAACAAAGCAAATGAAGGAAGAGATATGAGAAAGATAGATTTTTGTTTTATAGGGAAAAAGGGGCAAACCACACCAGACGTTCGCTAATGACCCAATTTTCTAACTCAGCCTCTTCCATTATTAAGCAAAATTAAGAAAAATGTTCCCTTATTAGCCTATTTGATTTCCAGGTAACAAGGACTAGAGCTGAAATTGGCCAACAAAGTACAATAACAATGATTTTCCATTAAAGATGAAACCGACTGGCTTGGCAATGGGGGGGGGGAGTAATACGATGAAAAAAGCTTAGGCTTTTGGAGAAATTGGTGACTAACTAACTAACTAATTAACTAACTTACTAACTAACACAAAAACTAACAAACAAAAACAAAGCAAAAAACTTAACCCTGATTTGATCGAAAAACTTGAAAAAACTCAAAATCAAAAGACTCTTTTTCTCTTCAAGCTGCACCATGAAAATAAATTATTTTAGTTTATCAGCACGAAAAACCCAACATAACAAACACATTTGGAGCTATCTTCGCTTAGATCAAGGCAAAATCATCATGAAAAGGAGTAAATAAAAATGGACTTGTTTCAAACTGGAAAAAGTAACTCTAGACTCTAGATTTTCTACTAAAGTAAAAACGCGGGTGGTTGGCAGATATTCTGGTGTGGTATACTACCTCTTTCCAATCAGTCATCAGTCTGTAGTTCTGATTTCTCCTCCTTCATTCGTGTGCTTGTTACTCTCTTGTAACACCTCTAATCTTTGGCACTTGTTTGACCTTGTTGTCTTGCAAGTGCCGTAAAACTCCTTTAAAAACGAAAAGTAAAAGCATCTTTCTTCCGCAACGTCACAGCAACTCAAAAATCACGCCAAAGAGAGTGAGTGGGTGGCTGGCGGGTGCTCTGGTGTGGTTTGCTTCTTCTTTCCTATCAAACATCTATCGTCCTTATCTCCCCTTCTTCTATATTATGTTTGTCACTCTCTTGTAACACATCTAATCTTCAGGCGCTCATATGACCGAATGCAGTTGCGAGCGCCGTAAAACCTCTCCTAAAACTAAAGAGAGAGAGCGAAGAGTGACCTCGTATGTGCTTCGTATGTAGGTCACGTAAGTTCCAAATAAGGAGATTGAATTTTATCTTCATCTTTTTTTTTCTTCTGTATCCCCAGAAATCGACCTTCACCTTTCCAACCCTCCTCTCTTCGACTATGGTACACATACTGGAGACATTGAGCTAAAAGACCTCTCCTCGGTAAACGACCGCAGGCTGGCACTGCCCTTCAACATCTCATACCTCGGCTCCAGCTACAAGACCCTCTACGTGAGTATTGAATTGGCATCTGTGCTGTGTAGCGGTTAGTTAGGCACTTCGCCGTCGCCTGCAGAAGTAAAAGATCCGAGTTCAATTCCCGGGTTTGTCTTTCAGGCTCGGTCGGAAGCCCACCTCCAAATACCGAGCATCTCAATCTTTCTGTTGGGGTGTTCTATCACTCTCTGCCCATCTCCAAAATGATCTGAAATGTGTCTGTTTCGGGCTTTGAAATACCTATATTCCAAAAATAAAATGTCCATGTGAATAGATGTTCAGTTACAGGTACGGTACGCTAGAACTCCCCACCCCCCTCTCACCTTTTCTGAAAAAAGGTACCTTTCCCCCTCCCATTCTTTTTCCACTCATAACGCACTTAGACGTGAGCGGGACAGCAAACGAATGCACTCTCATAAATACTCTCTCTCTCTCTCTCTCTCTCTCTCTCTCTCTCTCTCTCTCTCTCTCTTTCTCTCCCTCTCTCTCTCTTTCTATGTATCTATATTTCTTTCCTTCACTCACAGATACACACACACACACACACACACACTCACACACACGCA
>NW_004797648.1:382578-384243 GCF_000002075.1 Aplysia californica | reverse complement strand
CCCCATTTCCTAACTGAAAGTGAGACATACATCAGGGTATGAAACTACTATGTATTTATGTCTGGAAATAAGAGCGAAGTAGTTTTCTCTTTTCCACAGGCAGGAATTTGTAGCATAACGAGTACAAAAATGCTCTGACTACTGTCTGAATAACAGTTTTATCTACTATTCAGTAAGGTATTGTTATTGAAAACAAAAAAAGATTCCGGAAACAGTGTCTAGGTGGGATTTAGGAATATGAAAAGCAGGTGGGGGATAGGGGGGGGTTAGGTACATACAGCGGAGAGCAGTTAAAGCCAGGCTTACCTGTGCCTATCCACTCCTCCAAACTTGGCACATCTCTCTTGTAACACCTCTAATCTTTGGCACTTATATAATCTAATCGAGCTGCAAGTATCATAAAACTCTTACTAAAACAAATTCCAGCTATTTCCAACTCTTCGTTATTACAGATAGAAGGTTTGAGAATAATACCATATTTGTTTGGCCTCTCCCAATCTAGTGGCTATGAGCCCATCGTGGATGACTACATCGGGGAAGTCTTATTTCGGCTCATCGACAAGAACAAACTGGATGGTGATGAGCATGAGTCTGAGTATAGGAGACTGCTTAGATGTAAGTATTTTACGGATAGATAGATAGAGCTAGAGAGAGACTAAGAGAACGAGAGAGAGAGAGAGAGAGAGAGAGAGAGAGAGAGAGAAGGGGGGAGCATCAAAAGATTAATAGCCAGACAGACAGCAAGACAGATAATCATATACACAGACAGACACATAGACAGATAGGCAGATAGACAAGCAGACAGACATAGAGAGAGAGAGAGAGAGAGAGAGAGAGAGAGAGAGAGAGAGAACGGAGAGAGAGGGGGGATATAATAACGCAAGCCGCCTTTCTTACAGGCGCCCAATCATAATTTAGCTGTGTTGTGACACAATGGAATCTCGCCCATTTTTGGGGATAATATTATGGAGATAAACTCGGAGATCCCGTCTTTTAATTAATGGTGTTTGCGTTAAACATAATATACGGTTTCACCATTTTCAGACATGAACGATGGAATCTCGTCAATTTTTGGGCTTAATATGGAGATAAATTCGGAGATCCAGTCTTTTAATGGTGTTGGCGTTAAACATAATATAGCGTTTCACCATTTTCAGACATGAACGATGGAATCTCGTCAATTTTTGGGCATAATATTATGGAGATAAACTCTGAGATCCCGTCTTTTAATGGTGTTGATAGGGGCCTTAAACATAATGATATACCATTTCACTATTTTCAGACATGAACGATGGAATCTCGTCAATTTTGGGGCTAAATATGGAGTTAAACTCTGAGATCCCGTCTTTTAATGGTGTTGGCGTTTAAAACATAATATACCGTTTCACCATTTTCAGACATGAACGAGTACGTCCCGAGTGCCGTGGTGAACCCTCCCGAGAACTTCGACGCTCAGCTGATCGTGGTGGTCACTTGGGTTGACGTGACGGATTCCGCTCAGAAAGAGGAAGAACTTGACGGTGGGGAATACTGTGGGCCGACCTCTGAACCCTGCAAGGTACAGCATTTACTTACGATGGGAGTGTGTGGATGTGTGTGTGTGTGTGTGTGTGTGTGTGTGTGTGTGTGTGTGTGTGTGTGTGTGTGTGTGTGTGTGTGTGAGAG
>NW_004797648.1:381059-382114 GCF_000002075.1 Aplysia californica | reverse complement strand
ATCTATCTATCTATCTATCTATCTATCTATCTATCTATCTATCTATCTATCTATCTATCTATCTATCTATCTATCTATCTATCTACGCCACAGCTCTTCAGGAGCCACAATACGGACATTTTCAAATTTGAATTAGTTCATTTTCTTTATTTACATAGTTTGAAGAACATTTTGTGCAAATATGAAGCTAAAGGGGAAAAATATAAACTAAAGTTTCCAAAAATTAATGATTTGGCAAAACATACGTTAAAGTTTACGTCACATTTTCCATAGCACACTGATGCTATTCGAAAAGCTGAGAAAAAAAGACCAAGAAAGACAAAAATCGCCATTATAGGACCTTTTTTGACCGCTTGCACAAAACGGGAATTCTGCCCCGTTACATACTCACACTCGTATTTGCAAACAAACAAGCAAACAAACAAACTGACCAACACAATAACCAATTATTGTTTCCTCTTCCCCAGTCAGCGACATTTCAAGCTGTGATCGTCGCCGACTCCGTCAACACATTCGCCATATTTAACTACGCCAAGATGGACATTCCAATCACAGGAAACTACCAGGTGAGAGCAAGGGTATTTGTATCGCGAGACGGTGAGATCAGGCGCTCGTCGTTTTTTAATGGCTTATTATGGAGCTATTGGTATCACCTTAGAGCTTCTTTATTTGTCTTGCTTTTGATTTTTTTTAATACCCATCTATCATGAATAGAAGTAGATTTATTTGCAAAAGATAGGGTCGTGGTTAAAATTGTGAGAAAGGGGCGCCAAAGTTTGGTGACTTCCAAAGCTGTACTGCCTTTGAAAACTTCAAATATACGTTTCGAATGCCTATGATCAACGTTTTCAATGAAAAACCACACAGGAATGTGTTTTTTAATGGATATTAACACGAAAAAAAATTCAAAGGGCCCAACAGTTGGAAAAATTAAATAGATCTAACGGTTTCTTCGACTTCTTAACGATACCTCACATTTATGATAGAAATAAATTCGAATAAAACTCGTCATTCGGAACTTACTTGGCCTTCCTGGGATCTCCACTCTGTGTGTG
>NW_004797648.1:378048-380727 GCF_000002075.1 Aplysia californica | reverse complement strand
CCCACCCCACTCTACACCCTCATCATCACCCGACCCACCAACCCACCCTAATCCTTTTTTAAAATTCTTTGAACCGACAACCAGGCTGGCTTTAACGGAGGGTACCGTCGAGGCTGGTACAATGTGATCCCTTGCCAGGAGGAATGCCTGGCCAATTTGAACGCCTCCAACGTGAACGACCTGCCGAGTCACACGGGAAGTGATGTCATGGGCCGCTACATCCTCAGTGTTGGTCACGAGGTCATCATCAGAGGCGGCTGTCTGCCCCCAGAGCTTGTGGCTGGTGTGTAGTCTAAGTACCTTATTATTTGTTTTGTTTTGAGTAAGTTTTTTTGTTAAACTGCTCTCACAACTGCATGCGGTCATATGAGCGTGCGAGACACATTACGCATTTTCAGTTAGATAGGAAGTAAACTTGAATTTTGCCCGGGTGGCGGCCGAAGCCTACTCTTATCGATTTTAGATATTTAACGTGCGTAATTTAAATTAACATTTCCACCCACATCCCTAAGCCTACCCCACCCCAACACCATCACACGCCAAAAAGACCAAACTACACTATAACTCTCATACATTCCATTTAAAAGCGAATTTAAAGCATAACCTTCGTCTGTTTCTGATTAGCCCATTCACTAGTTACGTGATCACATCCTGCAACCTCAGGTACCCTGGAAGTTTACCCGCGCGAGGTGGGCATGTTTGGCGGGGAGCTACTTGAGGTGTCTGGCAAATGCGCGGGAAACAGCAATCCTGTCCACTGCCGCTTCAGCTACGACGACCCCTCGGCACCTGTCAAACTGTATGTCCAGACGGAAGGTCAGATGCGTAACGGCATGAAGGGATTCTGCCCTGTGCCCAGAATGACGTGGACAGGACCGACAGTCGTCTCCTGGTCTTCCGACGGAGTCGAGTGGAGCACTCACCGAAGTATCACTGTGGGTGAGTCAAACGAAAACGGAGAGGGAACGAGTTGTGTTGTAACATGGCTGTAGCATAGCATACCATAGAAGACTGTACCAGGCCATACTATAGTATATCAATGCATAGTATAGAAGACTATAGCAGACTCATACCAGATTATAGCATAGCGTAGCGTGGCGTGGCGTGGCGTGGCGTGGCGTAGCGTGGCATGGCGTGGCATGACATGGCACGGCATGGCGTGGCATACCATACCTTACCATACCATATCATTCCATACCATGCCATATCGTATTATAACTCAAACTCAAACTGTGTCCAACCTCCTCTCCCCTTCCCTCCCACCCTAAATCTATTTTCAAACTCAAATTATGTATCACAATTTTTCAAACGTAAGTTGTACCCCCCCCTCTCCTTTCCCCCCTCTAATCCTTTCTTTTTTTCAAACTCATTCTATGTATCTCAATTTTTCAAGCCTAAACTGTGTCCATTTAACCCCCCTCCTCCTCCTCCTCCCCTCCACTTTGCCAAAAATTTATTTCAAAATCAAATAACGAATCTCAATTTTTCAAAAATAAACTGTATCTCTTCACTCCCTAACTACCCCCACCCGTCTACCCGAAAAAAAACACTTAAACCATCCCTCCCCCCCCCTAAGTTTTGCCGGACCGTATGGAGCGACCAGTTCCAGTCCCCGACGCCATAGAGAAGCAGTGGTACTCCCAGGACTCCGAGACCATCACAGTGGTGTGGGACCCCGACAACTTTTCTCCGCGGGGCAGCCAGGCTGAGGTGGAGATAACCCTGCTGGGGTACATGGAGGACGAGCAGAGCGGAACGGTGGGTGGAGGAACGAGCGAATGATTGATTGATCGATTGATTGATTGATTGATTGATCGATCGACCCTCTGTCTGTCTGTCTGTTTCTCTTTCTCTTTCTCTCTCTTCTCTCTCTGTCTCCCTCTCTCTCTCTCTATGCCTCTTTGTTTCTCTCTCTCTCTCTCTGTCTGTCTGTCTCTCTCTCTTTCTCTCTCTCTCTCTCTCTCTCTCTTTCTCTCTCTCCCTCTCTCTCTATGTCTCTTTTGTTTCTCTGTCTGTCTGTCTGTCTGTCTTTCTCTCTCTCTCTCTCTCTCTCTCTCTCTCTCTCTCTCTCTCTCTGGCCCCTCCCGGGACGCCGAGACCATCACAATGGTGTGGGACCCCGAGAACTTCTCTCCGCGGGGCGGCCAGGCTGAGGTGGAGATAACCCTGCTGGGGTACATGGAGGACGAGCAGAGTGGAACGGTGGGTGGAGGAGGAGGAGATCGAATGATTGATTGATTGATTGATTGATTGATTGATTGATTGATTGATCGCTCCCTCTGTCTGTCTGTCTGTCTGTCTCTCTCTTTGTTTCTCTTTCTATCTCCGTGTCTTTTTCTCTCTCTCTCTCTCTCTCTGTCTCTCTCTCTCTCTCTCTTTCTCTCTCTCTCTTTCTCTGTCAATCTATCTCTCTATCTATCAATCTATCTATCGATCTATCGATCTATCGATCTATCTGTCTATCTACCATTCTACCACTCCCCCTCTCCCCCTCTCTCTCTGTCTCTCTGTCTCTCTGTCTCTCTGTCTCTCTCTGTCTCTCTCTCTCCCTCTATCTCTCTTAGCTTATCTCTATCTCTGTCTGTTTATCTCTCTAAATATCTATCCGTTTTAATCTCTCTATCTCTGTCAGACTACTTCTCGTATCTCTCTCTCTCTCTCTCTCTCCCTCTCTCTCTC
>NW_004797648.1:376413-377948 GCF_000002075.1 Aplysia californica | reverse complement strand
TACAACAACGTCGTCTGGACCAGACAGACAAAAAGACACATATTCAGCCAGCACCTAAATCGCTGGTGAAAATGTTCCTTTGCGTTCACAGAATTTACCCAGACTCTCAATTGCTCTCTATCCAGAACAAGAGAGTTGATAACGCACCTTTTCCACTCGAGTATGTGTTTGATTTCCCGCGACGGGGAGCAGATAAAAGTCTTACATTTCCGAGAAGCATTTCTCATGTGCTGTAAAAATGAGGCGGCACGTTGCATTTTACGGGCGCCATTAAAAAGAAAAGAGAAAAAAAAACTGCGCTCCTGTCAGAAACACCGGGGAGCATAATATGAGATTACGATCTCTCTCTCTCTCTCTCTCTCTCTCTCTCTCTCTCTCTCTCTCTCTCTCTCTCTCTCTCTCCAAACTAAAACATTGTACAAGTGTTTAGGTTTCCCCGAAATGAAAAACTCAATTGTGTAAGAAGTTTTGGCGTAACGGTTCTAATACAAGAAGTATGTAACACTAGCAGGGCCCGCTTTCAATGAAAGGAATGATCAATGCATTAACATCAACTGAATATCATTGGTCTATTGTATTTACACTCTACTGGAATGGAGCAATACATCTAGAGAGAAAAGTGACACATGTGTTTTCAAGTTGCAAAATATATAATACATTTTAGATGCATAGATTTATTCTCTATTCCACTTTCGTGGTTGTACACTCCAGAATTTCAAAGGTGTGGAATGAGTGCGCACTCATTGTGAACGGAAGCCTCACTTGTTCACAATGGTGTCTAAGAAGACGGACTTTCCCAAGATTAGATCTAGACGAAACGAATGAAAACCTGAAAATTAAACTACAGTGCCTTCAGACTCCTCAGTGAAACTGTGCACCCTTTAAATGATTCTGAATCACCGTTAATTTTTTCGAATTCGAAAGTTAAGTTTTTCCGAAGTTTTAGGCTTCGAAAGTGATGGACTTTCACAAATATAATATGTATAGATAACCAATAACTGCAATTACTCCTATGTGAAAAGAGCTCCTTGTATCAAAATGCAGACCTGATTGATGATTGGATGGCAAGTGCTCTGGTGTGGTCTACTTCTTCTCTCCATCGAATATCCATCGTCCTTATCTCTCGTCCTTCTTTTTTTGCGCTTCTTACCCTCTTGTAACACCTCTAATATTGTCTCTTATACAACCTAATTGTGTTGCAAGTAGCGTAAAATGCATTACTAAAAAATGAAACGACGTGATTGCGCCAATTTCCAACTGCACACATCTTCAGGTCCGCTTCTCAACGCTCGAGAGCTTCGGACGAGCAGACAACAGCGCCGGTCAATTCACGTTCACAGTCAGCGACCACCGATGTAAGAAAGACTGTGAGAAGTTTGAGCAAGCCTTGCTGGAAGTGAGTCTGCCTCCTGAGCTATACGCGCAAGCCAAGGAGAGAGTGTGAGTCACAGGGGGAACAAATGAACACGTTTCTAACTTTATCTGCCTCTCACATCTTATTGATAATAATAATAATAATAATAATAATAATAATA
>NW_004797648.1:374808-376154 GCF_000002075.1 Aplysia californica | reverse complement strand
TAATAATAATAACGGTCGCACTTTTCCCATATGGCTGTTTTAAATCTGCCCCAGTGCATGGTTTTAGCCCTTATATACTATATACTTTTTTTTTTTAAACCTGTTGGATTGACAAAATGGAACATGCCAAACAATTATTGATCAAGATGGACACGGACATTTGATTGTGTTGAAATAATGAGTAATTATACGTATGAATGTAGACCAATGTTTGTGTGTGTGTGTATGGGGGGGGGGGGTTCTCTTACCTATGAGAAAGTACAGATGCTCCCCACCCCACCCCCTCATAATATAATCATCATAGAATATGAAAAAGAAAACAAACTAAAGGCAAACATAAAAACGTAGGTCTAAATAAACGAGAAAATTTGGTCGTTTTAAGCACAAGGGGACTATCCCGAAAAATGTTGTTTTGAGAAAATCGAAGATAAAGTTTTTGCCCCTTGTTCAGTTTCTTTAAAATACATGGAGAGTTTTCTCTATAACCAATCAAATATACACACAAAAGAAACCAATCTTCTCCAATAGGCAGGGCAATGCCCACTTTTGGAGTTGGTCAAGATTTCTAGAAACCCCCCAAATCTGGGTTAGCCCGCTTGTCCTTAAAAGCGAACTATTAAAATTCAATGTCATCCCTTTTCCCACGTTCTTTATCCCATTTCCCTATTACTCTTCGTGTGTCGGTCATTTAGAGCTCTGAGGTACGGTCCTATCCCTCTGGGCTGGTATGTGAACGAGGAGCTCACGAAAGTGCGAGGCGGCGATTGGTCCAATCAGAAGTGTCACGAGTGGCATTCCAAGGACTCCGCAGACGAGAAGTGGGTGGAAGAGATCATACCGTGTCCTTGCAGTCTGGACCAAGCGCTTGCGGACTTCGGCCGTTTCCAACCTGACCCCGGATGTAACCTCTACACCGGAAGTGCGTGCTACTTCCACATAGGAGCCAAACATTGCGTGCGCTCTGTTGTACCAAGGTAATAGGAAGCGGAGGAGGAACTCTTTTTTTATTTTTTTTATTCTTTCGTTCGTTAGTTTTTGGTTTGCCCGTGGTTAGAGACCAGCATATTATTTGGTGTAGCGGTTAGATGCTCCGCCGTCACACACAAAAGATCTCAGTTCGATTCCTATGAACTTTTAACAAAATAAAGTATCTCAGTGTTTCTTCTAGGACGTCGCACCACTCTCAATCCAGACCATTTCAAAGGTGGAAGCATCTTACAATAGTAGAGGGAATAAAAAGTGGTCAAATATTTTACATCTCAACCCCCTTCTTCTTCCTCTTCTTCTTCTTCCTCTTCTTCTTCTTCTTCTTCTTCTTCTTCTTCTTCTTCTTCTTCTTCTTCTTC
>NW_004797648.1:370817-372354 GCF_000002075.1 Aplysia californica | reverse complement strand
ATTTACAATGTAGGGCAGTACACCTGACCGCGGACATGTGTGGGGTGCTCACCCTTTCGGCCGGCCAGATCACGTGCCCTCCCTGTCTCACTGGAAAAATGACGTCATCCCCCTCTACTACTGCTGTCTGTGGAACGATTATCAACTCTGTGACCTTTACATGGAGCAGCGGCCGACTGCAGACTGCAGAAACTACGACGTGCCTGGAATTGGTGAGTGGGTGGGTGGCTGGTTGGTGCTCTTGTGTGGTTTGCTCTTTTCTTCCTACCAAACAAGTAATTGTCGTCCATATTTCTCCTTCCCCCTTTTTGTGTTTGTTATTCTCTTTTAACTTCTGTAATCTTCGTCATTTATTTGACATTATTGTGTTGCAAGTGAAATAAAACGCTTACTAAGACTAAAAAAACCCAACCCCAAAAGAGTCGGTGAATTCACTATTGTTGTTGTTGTTTCTGTTGCTGCTGTTTTTGATGTTGGTGTTGATGTTGTTGTTGTTGTTGCTGTTGTTGTGGATGATGATGATGATGATGATAATAATGATTCTGTTGGTGTTGTTGTTTTTGTTATTGTTGTTGCTGTTTCTGCTAAGGCTGTTGTTGATGCGATTGTTACTGTTACTCTTGTTGTTGATTACATTGTATTTGTTTGGTGATCCATTGGCACTTGGATATGCGTTCTTTCAACAGAAAAAGAAGACTCTTGTCTAACGCACATCTCTGGCACGACTGTCCATAGTTGCTTCTGTTGGTGGTGGTGCTTTTGGTAGCGGTGGTGTTGGTGTTGTGTGTGTTGTAGTCTATCATTCCACAATGTTTGGAGACCCGAAGAGCGTGCTATTGGCCAGGGCCACCGCCGCTCTTGGGAAGCGGTTGAGGCAGTCCAACTTCCCCCTAAAGATGTTGTTTCTATAGTAATTATGATTATGGCATTGCCCTAGAGGAAAGACTTTCAAAGATAACCAGTGTTCTCCTCAACGATGTGTAGACATCCTGTACATTTTGACAATACCCCCAACGCACTGATTTCATCGATATGACCCCGCCCATTCTAATATGGGGTGCCCATTACGGCGGGTGGGGGCCGATCGCCCGACTCGGTCGCCTCAAAAACAAACGCGTTGGTTTTCATGGAGACAGAATCGGGCGATTGGCCCGACCAGCCGATCCCATCCGTTATGGGCACCCCACATAAGCCTCCATGTGACGTCGGTAACCGAGTGGTTAGGCTACTGGGCCCGTTATCGTGAGATTACGGGTTAGGGGAAATCGATCCTCAGCTCGGTCCGACGTTGTTGTGTCCTTGGAAAAGGCACTTGACACGAATTTTCTGTTTGGTTCGGTTCTTTCGGAGGTGGACGTTAAACTAGGAGGTCCTGGAGATTCTAAAGACACAATTCCCACGAAACAAATTCTCATTTCGAAAAACGCACAATGCACACTGTATAAATTTGGCAAAAGAGTCGTGTGTCGGGCGAGTGTCCATATTCCCAACAACAACAACAACAACAACAACAACAACAACAACAACAACAACAAAC
>NW_004797648.1:363524-366980 GCF_000002075.1 Aplysia californica | reverse complement strand
CTTTTTTTTCGGTTGCACTATAAAGACTGACTCCACTTGGGAGCAAGACAGAGGGTGCCCACCTCGTGACTAGAAAGAGTGTAGGAATGTAGGACTAACTTGGTCTAAACAATTAACTACTAGAGCTGGGCGAGGAATCAATTCCGGAACCGATTCCTACGATTAATGCTGCGGAAGAGAAGTTCTGACTCTTTTTTACATATAACCAACGGTTACCAGTTACTGTAACTATTAAAATGTTCTTCTTTTTTGTTTAAAGAATTTATTTATGAAAAATAAAAGTTGATGCTTCGTAGTGTTCCGAAATCAAGGTTATCATAAATCCTGAAGAAGTTCGGAGCCAATCAGGTAACCACCGGGAGAAATCACATCGTTAGAAAGTAAGTAATTGGGTTCGGAGTCGATTCCAACGATTTCTAACTTTCACTAATCGGGAACCTAGCCGCCCAGCCCTATTAACTACTAACCAGTTGTGGTAGCCATCTCCAGTTGGGGCTATAGCAACACTTAGATGTGTAACTTACCAAAAAAACGTTATAAGAGTGAAGAAACATAATTATGTGAGGCAGCGTGGTGGGCACCCCGTATTAGCTTTTTTCTGAATAGTGAAAGGCTAAAAAAAAGGAGGACAATGGGGGAGGGGGGAAGGGGGGATGAGGATGACATATACTTCAACTGTCAGTTTAGCTTAGTTTCTGTAAAAATTCTACAGCTTACGCATAATAATTGCGTTATATAAACCTACGATCAGAGGTATTATATTAGAGGGTAGCTTTTAAAGGAAAGAAGAATTGGAGAGATGAGTACACTATTATTATTTTTTTAATGGGAAAGAAGCAGCAAACGATACCAGACCACCCTTCAACAACCCACTTCAACTCCTAGTTCACAGCCTTTGATCCTAACCTTCTGAAATTAATCAATCCCGCCCCCCGCCACCCAACCCTACCCCACCCGTTCCTAGGGAAAGTGGAAGACGCGGAGACTCTGTTCAAGTACCCGAAGAGCGCCTGGCCTCTAAGCTCTTACACGCCCTACTACGAATACTCGGAGATACCCAACAACTACAACGGTGCTCCTCAGGTAAACAGACAGACTAATGTACCCACTACGGATGGGATAGGCGGATCGGGCCGATTGCACGACTCGGTCGCCTAATACGGGGTGCCAACTACGGCTGGGATCGGCCGATCGGGCCGATCGCCCGACTTGATCGCCTCAAAAACAAACATGTTTGTTTTCAGTTTGTTTTCAGTTTCAGGCGATCGAGTCGGGCGATCGGCCCGATCCAGCCGTTATGGGCACCCTGTAAGGCTGAAACCATAATAGACCCGACCCGTTCTGTTATTTCGACGCCGTTCTTTTGCCGGTGGAACGGATCCGTCAAAGCGGCCATAATAAACCGGCTTTCTGCCGGTTTGACGGCTGCTTACTCCACTAGTTTCATATCAAAATGGGGGGGATACTAAACTTTATAAATTGTTGTTTTTGCTCTGGTGGTTGAGGAAAAAGAAAAGAGGGAGTCCTCGACGTTTTGCGGTTTTTCCTATTAGAACAGAAGGAGACTTTGTATGAAGAATACCATCATCTGATGCCCCAACTGCGGACTCAGCCGTAGAAGTTTCAGCAGTATCTCAGAATTTCACAGTCATTTGATGCTCTTCTTGAAATGTGTGCACCCTATCTTATAGAGAAATCAACGAATTTCTGCCAAGCGATTTCATCTGAAGAACTTTTCTTCGTCCATCTTTATCAGTTGCTAGGGGAAAGAACTGCCAATGTAAATCATGAACAAAGTACTGTCCCTTCCAACTTTCCTTTCCGTCGACCCGGCAGCCGGACGGTTTACACGATAGGCGAAACGACGGTATTAAAATGCCGTCCCGTGCCGGACGGGACCGGCTGTTACTATGGCTGTCCACGTCCGTTGCTGGTGGCGCCAAATAGCAGTTCAGCCTGGTTGATTCTTCTCCCCGTCGCGGCAAAAGAACGGCGTCGTAAAAGACTGAACGGGCCGGGTCTGCAGCTATGGTTTCAGCCTAACAGATATTATCTTGAAGCGTGCCAACAAAGTGACTGAGTTACTTCTCGGATTCGAGCCCTATGGAAATAGATACATCACGCTTACATGAAGTTTTTACTATTTTTAAAGTATGCAGTGTTAAAAGGCATGTTATACTAAAGGAAGATGACATCAAGAGAAAATCAATAAATTTGACCATAGTTTTGATTTTTTGCCAATTTCTCCATTTGGGGATTGCGAGAAGTAACTCGTTTTGTCAGCACGCCTGTATTGAAAGAAACTCGAATTCATGCACGCTTATGTACTAACACAGATACATATACACATTGTCCAAAGATACAAAGACACACACTCGAATTTTTGGCCGTGCATGTACATACACATATACACATACACAAATACATTAAGTATAACACATACAGTACCAATAGATACATTGATACAGACTCATACACATATTACACACATGCACAACAAATACATACAAAAATACTTTCATGCGTACACATATATACATACACAAATACATACAAAAATACTGACATACAAACACATACTTACACAAATACACAAGTACATACAAACATACTGACATACATACACATACTTATACACATATATACAAACATACTTGCATACATACACATACAAATACATATTTACAGTACCGACAGATACGTTGATACAAACTAAAATGCAAGCACTCTCAGGTGTTCTGATGGCGTTTGCTCATTCTTTCCTATCAAACGCCCAATCACCAATCACCATTATATTATCTGCTTCTACTCTTTGCATGTCACGTTTTAGTAACACCTGTAATATCTTACGTTAATTTAAATTAAATGACCTAATTATTTTGCTAGTGCAGTAAAACTCTTACTAGAACAATACTAAAAATGCAACTCTTCAAACTAGAAATGAAATTATGGTCAATTAGGTTTAACGCCCCTATCAACACTATTAGTTTATTTAAGAGGCGAGACCTCCGAGTTTAACGTCCATCTCCGAAAGGACCGAGCAAAATGGGAATTTTGTGTACAGTGCCTTGCTCGAGGACACAAGATCGGACTGAGCTTACAATTACGAGTCCGGTTGCCTAACCACTAGGTTTAAATAAATAACCAACCAGAAAATGTAGAAAAATACAACACATTGGTCAATTAAAACGACATCAGACAAAAGGGAACAATGTGCTTGAAGGAAGGATGCGGGGCTGGAGAGCCAGTGGTGGACAAAGAGTAGTATGCATGGACAACATTAAGACATGGACTCTTCTGGGTTTAGCAGAAGGGAGTGTATACAGACCCGGTAACCGGGAACAAAGTCACAAAGTATACAGACCCGGTAGGGGAACTCTTTTGTGATTTCGGAAAGTTTCAGCGCCCTCTTCGCTCAGGGTAGACCTAGGTTCTTATCTATGGCCTAGGCTAGAT
>NW_004797648.1:359244-361243 GCF_000002075.1 Aplysia californica | reverse complement strand
AAGAAGAAGAAGAAGAAGAAGAAGAAGAAGAAGAAGAAGAAGAAGAAGAAGAAAAAGAAGAAGAAGAAGAAGAAGAAGAAGAAGAAGAAGAAGAAGAAGAAGAAGAAGAAGAAGAAGAAGAAGAAGAAAAAGAGTTATCATTGTTGGTCCTGAATATCACGTTCAATACCCGCCATTGTGTCAAATACCACACGAATAAATGAAGCGATTTAATGTTTTCAATGGCTTTTAAAAGACATGTCTATGCGTGTTCTTTTCTAGCTGTGTAAGAGAGCGCTTGGACACAGCGACAGAACTCGAGCGAGCCGACTACGGTATTAAAGTAGTGGACGAGGATGACAATGTTGAGTACATCATACACTGGCTGCCCAGGCCGGGTCATGTCTGCACCATTGGTGAGTCTGGGTTTAAAATAAAATATATTTACTTTTATAAAGAAAGATTTTGTAAGGTATTTTTATCTAATAAAAATGACTAAATAGACTTACATTTTTAAATATGAATTAACACTGATGGTTTTATTATAGAATAATCGCTCTGGAATTTCCAGCCATAACCAAGAATTTGTAGAATGCACGAGAACGACCCTCATTTCTTTTCTTTTTTTTCAACAGAATGAGGTGTCTTTTACACATTACATGCAGAACTGAATGTACTTTCTCATCAAAGTAATGTAAACTCTAAATTGTAAAATATATTTTTTTTTCTTCTCTGTAAAGATTGTAAACTCTAAATTCTCAAACATTTCTTCCCTTCTTTGTGACTGTTGGAAATGTATGATTTCTGTTTCTGTTTCTATTTTTAGTAACAAGGAGAAAAAAGTCCCACTTCAACTTCAAGACAGCTAGACAAAAATAAAATCTTTTGGCTATGTCTGAAAGACCTTCCATTTCCCTTCCCATTGATTTTTTTTTTTAAAATATGTCTATACTGGAGTAGATAGATTATTGCATGAGGCTTGGGGGTATGGTGGACCCCTGAAACATAAATGAAAAAGCTAAAATAGGTAAAACTGCTGGGAGTTAAATCGTTGAGTCGGGTTTTAATCTTTAATGCAAGTGGGTTTTTTATGACCCTATCAACCCAATCTACATCATTAAGGGGGCGGGCTCCGACCTTGTCTGTCAGAGCCAACCTGGGCTGTGAAAGAAACGACATCCCAAAAGGAAAAGTCGAGATACTCGAAAGAAATTCCTTCTACAAAGGAATTGTGGGTGGTTGGCGGGTGCACTGGCGTGGTTTGCTCCTTCTTTCCTATCTGTTGTTCTTATCTCCCCTCCTTCTTTTTTGTGTATGTAACTCTCTTGTAAAACATAATCTATTCTTCGGCACTTATATGACCTTATTGTGTTGCAAGTGCCGTAAAACTCTGACTAAAACAAAAACTGAACAAAGGAATCGAACTCAGATCTTCTGTATGTGACGGTAAAGGTAGTTAAAAAGTCTCAAAAGTAAAACAAGGCAAACAAAACAAAATACAAGCAATTGTCAAACTTGAAGAAGGAAGTTAAAATCAAAGATAATAAATTAATACTGTTTTTCTCTCTCTTCCTCTTCCTTCCCTTCCCCGCCTCAACTCAAACACAAACACGCACGCGCGCACACACACACACACACACACACACACACACACACACACACACACAAACACACACACGCACACACACACACACATACACACAAACACAAACATACACACAAACAAATAAACACGTAAACACGCACACACACACAAACACACACAAACAAACACACGCGCACACACACACAAACACACAACATCCCCTCCCCAAACCAAAAAAATAAATACACTCAACACCCCCCCCCCCCCCCCCCACACACACACACACACACACAAACCTTTACAGATGATCCTGCCGCTGACATTGGTATAATCGTGGCAATCGCTGTGGGAACAGGCCCCCCGTGTGGGCCCCAAAGAACTCATTTGTTTTTTGCATCTTTTAAAAAAAGAAAAACCGGTCCTGCCAAGAGAGAC
>NW_004797648.1:356072-357962 GCF_000002075.1 Aplysia californica | reverse complement strand
CTCTCTGAGTCTTTTTTTCTTTCTCACGATCTGTCTGTCCCTCTGTCTCTGTTTGTCTTTCAGTCTGTTTGTCTGTCTACTTGTCTCCATCTCTGTCTCTCAGTTTCTCTCGTCCTTTCTTTCTTTCATTTTATCCTTTTTTCTTCGTTTATGTTTTCTGACTATCTATTTAACATTTTCTCCACACACACACACACACACACACACACAAACACACACACACACAAACACACACACACACACACACACACACACACACTCGTACACACATTAACAGTAAGAATCTAACATCTTCTTTCATTCCCAGTCCCGTTTACAGACCAAGTGGGGACCCAGTGCGCATGTCAGGCTCATCAAAGGAAGAGCGGGGACTCCAGGGAAGTAACGTCTGACAGACGACGGAGCTATAGGATTTATCTTTCCATTTTTATACAAGTTTATTATTCCCTTTATCATAATGGGGGTCTTGGAAGGTTTGGGTACACAGGGATTAAAATCTGTTTTTAAAGAGAAAAAGAAAAAGAAAAGAAAAAAAGGGGAGGGGGAGTGGTGCGGTTTGAAAAGGGGGTGGGGGGATTAAGGGTTTATGTTGTCCCAGTTTATTCCTGGTTAAATCCTAACTCGATGACTATAAAAATTTCAAGGGAGAAAAAACGATACTATGGATGTTGAAAGTTGTTTGTTTTGTTTTTGGAAATAAATTGCAAGACAACATAATATTGTACCTGCTGTATGAAAACTATATCAAACACTTTATTTTTGTACTGCTTCATATTTTCAAATGTCCATGATTTTTGCTCTTTATGTTTCGTGTGCTTTTTTGTTTTGTTTCGTTTTTTCAAAGGAATGAAAGAAAACCATGAGAGTTAGAATCTATCAGTATGATTATTAGAAATATTATATGAAAAACAAACACACTTCTATTTCCAAAGAAAGCATCAAGATCCTTTGGGAGATTTTTAACTTGCTTGATATGTCGTTCCACCTATATGTTGCACCTCCATCCAATATTATCATAACAGCTTTAGTGGGGCAATGTCAACTGTACTGATCTTTTAATGTACAAAGACAGATAAGCTAATTATGCTACTACGCTGGCATTAAAAGTATTAATAGGGCACAGACAAGAGCATGTTGAGGATATAAAATTAACAATTGCACAAGTTGGAACGTCTTCTACGTTCTGTCATTATCTGTTCTGCTCAGTACCTAGTTCTGAGAAATTGGACAACAACAAAATATTGTGGGTTTCACAATATTTCAGGCTTTTTCGAATGCAATACTTTGAATTGAACAGTTTGATAACGACTCCAGGTAACCTTACCACTTTTAGAGCAGATAAACGTGTTGTTTCTGACCTCATGGTCTTGGTAACTCAAACCATTCAAAAATGCCAGATAGAACTTTGTAACGCAAGGTAGCAAAATATCAACGTAAATACATTTGCATTTGAGTACTTTTTACATGGATATTGTAGCCTGCTCTTTTAAGCTTCAGCTAAAAAAACTGATGTGAATAATCTCTTGGAATAACGAAGTTATACATAGTTTTGTATGCCCAAAACAGTATTTTTCAGTCGCTTTCAAATTATCAGAAAGCACGTCCTCAATGCGTTAATATAAACATAACTGGTGATAATAAAACTATTCGCCTTGACATTTCTGCGCAGTGTTTATTCGTCTGCCTTCTGAATTGCTTGACAGGGAAATACAGCATATTAATAAGTATCTTACAGTGGGGATTGGCACAACCATAGACAATAATATTTGGTTTTCCACTATGTTGATCTCCAGGCAGCAGCCAAGTTGCTTGTTTGATGTGTGTGTGTTTTTGTTTTGTTTGTGTGTGTGTGTGTGTGTGTGTGTGTGTGTGTGTGTGTGTGTGTGTGTC
>NW_004797648.1:354460-355972 GCF_000002075.1 Aplysia californica | reverse complement strand
TGTGAGAGAGAGAGAGAGAGAGAGTACTTGTTTGTGTTTGTGTGCATGAGTGTGTATGTGCGTTTGTGTGAAATTGTGTGTGTTGGTACATTTTGTCCCTGTGTTTTTGTGTGTGTACTTTCCTGTTTGTAAGTAAATGACTTTGTGTGTGTTTGTGTGTGTGTATAAGTGTGTATGTGCGCTCATGCGTATTTGTATGTGTATGTAGGTGTGTGTCTGTGTGTGCTTATGAGGATTTTTTAGATAAACAAATTGGGTGAACGTTTTCCCCTGGGAGTGAAAGAGAGAGAGAATGAGAGAGAGAATGAGAGAGAGAATGAGAGAGAGAGAGACAGACAGACAGACAGACAGACAGACAGACAGACAGACAGACAGACAGACAGACAGACAGACAAAGAGACAGAGAGAGAGGGAGAGAGAAGGGGGTTGCTTTGTTTACGATCTTCGTTTCAGTTACCATAATATTTTTATTTTTATGAAGATATGCGAGCTCTTCCTTTAAGTTTTCATTTTTGGGAGAACTGAAACTGCGACTGACGTGAAAGAATTGGGGAATTTACTGCAACATAAATTTACAGACATCCCATTGCTCGTAATTAGTCTGTTTGTGTGGGTGTAGGTGAGTGTGTATTTTGATCCCCTCCCTCCTCATCCCCCTCCCTTCTCTCTCTTTCTCTCTCTCTCTCTTTCTCTCTCTCTCTATCTATCTATCTGTCTGTCTCTCTCTCTATCTCTGTCTCTCTCCCTCCCCCCTCCCTTTCTCTCGCTCTAGCTCTCTCTCTCTCTCTCTTTCTCTCTCTATCTTGCTCTGTGTCCTTGCGTGTGAGTATGTGTGTATCTATGTATAATGAGTGTGTTTGTGTGTGTGTGTGTGTGTGTGTGTGTGTGTGTGCGTGCGACTTCATATATAGAAATGAGTTCACCAATTACTTTAATATCAGTGCAGGAATACATTCATGAACGAAGCAATGAATGGATGAGTAGAAAGTAAAGGAATTCATATGCGGTTACCCTCCATGTTATGTCAACTACTTTTTCCTTTGGTTCTTATTATTGCCGTAGGTTCATTGTTGTGAACAAGGCTAATCTGATAATGTATAAGAGTAGACCAAAGATTCTAGATTGTTATTTGCTTTTCTCACGGTTTTAATCACTGCCATCCTTTGTTTTAGAATGTGTGTTTTGAAGAGCTTCTCATAATGTAACAAATATCTGTGCACTTTGATCTTTGTCGCTTTCATGATTTTTTAGCAAATAAATATGTCACTTTTTAATACAGAAATATCGTAACCATTTCGTTTAATCTTGCCTTGTCGTGTGTGCTTTTATGTTTATAGAAGATTTCGCTTTGTTTTTATTTTATTTATACACACTCACACGTGCACGCATACGCACACGCACACGCCCACAAACACACACACATACATACATACATACATACATACATTCGTGTACGTACATACGTACGTACGTATGTACGTACATACATACATACGTACATACATACATACA
>NW_004797648.1:352273-354134 GCF_000002075.1 Aplysia californica | reverse complement strand
GAGAGAGAGAGAGAGAGAGAGAGAGAGAGCAGACACAACAACAGCAAATTTGTGCACGGAAAGCTGCTGTTTCGGAAACATTTTTTCTTACACATTGTGCTCCGCACTAATTACCGGTCTGATAACGATAGGCCCAAACACACGCTGATCAAATCTATTCCTATCACACACTCTGTCTCAATACTAACCTCACATTGCTGTACTTAACTAAAGCTCTGCAACCTTTTGTTTCTCCTTTAGACATTTGTGTCACGACGCGTTGGAATCAGGTTCTCGTTAATTTTTGGACATGTAGAGTTAGTGGTATTATCTTACAGCTTGTTCATTTGTTTTGTTTTGGATGAAAAAGTATCCATTTATATTGAATAGACGTCGAGGTATTTGTGAATGAAGGAGGTGGGGTCACCTAGTTTTAGAGGTAAAATTGGAGAGAAAGTGGTCGCCAAAGATTAGTTATTTTCCTAGCTTGAGAGTCCATAGGAACTAAAAATTTACTATTTTGTGCCTTTAATAAACGTTTTTCAGTAAAAACCCAGGCAGAAGTGTGTTCTTTAATGGGCATGAAAAGTGTTGAGCCAAAAAACGAAAATTCGATACAAATTCACAAACCTAAGAAAAAAATGCCATTTTCCTCACTTTTGTTATTTTGACGAGTGCCTGATTTCACCACGCTGCCTCACATTTGACAAGCAGCTCAAACCAGATACATATAGTTGCCATCACCCTGAAATGGGCCCAAGATAATAAAAGTGGCATAACTCCACTTTCAACAGTTTTGAAAAAAAAATTACTTAGATACCTGGAGGTGACATCTCTGACTTTGAGGTTGGCATGTAACGACCCGTCATCTTTCATGGTCGAGAGCTGCTGCTCCATATTCTTCCATATCCAGGCCAGCCCATGTTTTTACGTTATCCACCCAAGCTGCTCCTTGTCTTCCCCTGGCTCTTCTGCCCCACATCCTTCCTTCATGCCCATTTTTCACAATGGTCTCGTAACAAAAAGATGGCCTTTTTAAATTCAAAAACCTTTAAACCGAGGACTATGAATTATTAAATTTCGGTTCTATTTGCGAGAATCTCTTTTCAACTGCCGTTAAGCTGCTTTCTTTGACTAAAATATGCGACCTTGCTTTATTCCACACAACGATCAGTCAGTTTTGACCAACAGTGGAGATACGCCTCTCTTGGATTTGAGTGCATAAATTACGATGTAGAGTCATTCGAGATCTCTCTTTTCGACAAGGCGATAGGACATTATCAGGACTGATCACATTATCATCCAACAGGAAACACCAGAGTATTCGTCATGATCTCTACCAACAGGAACTCTTGAAAAACGCACTGAGACTTCTTTAATTTTTTTCTTCTCTTTTCTTCAGAATACCTCTGGAGAGGACAATGAGACTCCGAAGGGGCTTTTTCTTTAAAATAATATGTATCAATAAGTTGCTGTTACTGAGTCTTCTTGTTTCCATCGACATAATTTAAACGTTTCAGGAGGCTTGATCCTAAACCTACCCCTATGCGCCCCCGCTCCGCTTCTTGTCTCTTTCACTTCTAAATTTATTTCTCCTTTACATCAAAACTCCCCTCATTCTTTTTATCCTCGCTGTACCCCCTATACTTCTCTTTCTGTTATCCTTTCACGCATAATTATCAAAATGTTAAATCGTGTTTGTTTATTTTCCCTTTTCAACACGCAGCTTTCTCTGCTAATACCAGCGTGGCCTTACTCAACGACAGTCGCAAAAGACTGGAGTAATACCATGGCTAGAATTTGGAGAACTCATGACAGACAAGCCAGAACTGAAGATGTAGAACTCTCTCTCTCTCTCTCTCTCTCTCTCTCTCTCTCTCTC
>NW_004797648.1:344016-350272 GCF_000002075.1 Aplysia californica | reverse complement strand
ATAGATAGATATAGATAGATATATATATATATATACACTCACATGCACTCAGTCACATAATATAACACATACGAATTGTGAGCTTGGGTTCAATTTTTCTGAGATTATCAATCAGTCTATAGCAAGCTGTCAACGGCTTTGCAGGTATTTATTTTTTTTAAGACTCAAAAACCCTGATCGAAGTTGATGATATCGTTCCTCAAGCTATCTTACCTTTGTCCTTCTTAGTCACCCTGCATAGCACTAGATTAGGTGTGCTTGAAATCAAAACAAAAAACAAAATAAAAAGAAAGAGAAAGTGCTTTTCATTTTTTTAAAAAAAATAATAACAGAAGTTAACGTTACCTTTTCACTTATTGATAGCATCTGTTATCGGGATACATAGTCTGTGTGATTGACAGATGCACGGATATTTTCGAGACTTCAAAGTTTGAACATGACACGCCTCTCAGAAGGAACGCATCGCTGATACTTAACCCTCTGAGAACAGTAGAAAAAGGTTAGTGCTGTGATGACATGTACACTTTGCCTATTGTGGATAATTTTACCTTTACCCTAGATCTGGATACACTTTGGCTCGCTAAAACAGGGCGAAAGATTGATGACTTTATTTCCACTGCAGTTCCTAGCCCTACTTGACACAGTGTAAGACTTAATATCGAGCTCCTTTCTGAAAGGAAAGACATAACGAGATTGGAGCCAACTTAGACTCCACCCTGCACCCCACTGCTATTCCATTCTGAGAGAAAATATATATTCGAGGAAGGACATTATGAAATCGGAGCCAATTCAGACTCAAGCCTGAATCCCCACGAGTTAGTCAACTCAGTAACCCGAGACAGGCGAGGTATATAATAATAGCAGGCGGTTGGACTACAAAACATAATAAACACTCCACTGTAGATATTAATCGGATAATACTATCTCTGGATGTGTGTTCACGTTAGTGGTGTATGTGTGTCCTTCTCGTGGGTTCTCAGCTCCTGTGGGAATTCTAAATGAGTGGGTTAGTATGCCCTTTTTTTCTCTTAATATTTTCTTACTTTTTCGTTTGTTCGTTTGTTTTTTTCTTTTTTTTAAATTTTTGTTTTTATTCATTTTTTAAAAATAGAATGTCAACTCCTTGCTTCGATGCACGACAGCCTACTTAGTTCGAATCATGATATTGGACTTTATTGTGAAGGACTCCGATCTACCTGATCAAATGGGTACTTTTTAAAAAATGATGTAGGTTTCACGCCCCTAACAACACTGTAAGGTATTTAAGAGTCGGGTCTTCCACGTTTAATGTCTATCTCCGAAAGGGCCGAGCCATACAGGACATTCGTGTTCAGTGCCTCTCCCAAGGACACAACGTCGCACTGACTTGATGTTCTCTCGATTACAGGTCCGGTAACCTAACCACTTGGCTACAACAAGGTATCAATTTATGAACTTATTTACGCGCCCGTTATATCCTGGTTAGGTCTTATCAAAGATATATTTTACAATATTATTGCCTTACAATAATATTGCTGTATTTTTTTTCTACGAGCCCTTTCAGAAAGACGTCCAGAAGATAACGAAAAAAAAGTCAGATAATTAATGTTTGTCATGTCTTTGATTATCTTTTCTGATATCAATGAGTTGACAAAGTTTCCGTCAAACTTTACTTTTAGTAGATTGTATTATTTTGCAAAGTGCTGTTAGAGGAGTCTTCATAGTGCGGTAAAAAAATTTGTGGCGCAACTGATCCTCAAACATCTCTTTAACCAGTGAATCAATGTCACCCATACGTTGCACAACAGTTTGTATCAATTTGTCTTAACTTAATTATATTTTTCCATTACAATTGAGGCTAGATTTTTAAAAACTTTTCTTCATAAGTTTATATAAACTAGCTGGACCCCCTTTCGATGAAAGGAATGATCGCTGCATTAACAGCAACTGAAAGTCATTGGTCTACTGTATTTACACTCTACTGGAATGGACCAATAAATCTTGAGAGATGCAAAATAATAGAAGGTCTAGATATAGAGATGCATAGATTCATTCTTTATTTCACTTTCTAGGTTGTATACTCCAGAATTTCGAAGGTGTGGAACAGTGTGCACGACTAGTGAACGGCAATCTCACTTGTTTTCAATGGCGTCTCAGAAGACGGACTTTCTCAAGATTAGATCTAAACGAAACTAATGAAAAACTGAAAAAATTAAACTACAATGACTTTCTCAAATATTATTATAATAAGTATAGATACTATAAATCTCCGTCACGAGGAAAATTGGATTTTTAACAGCACTTCCTGTTTCTCAGACACATTTTGCATACGCATGTGCCTACGTCACAGCTTACCAAAGAAACTTTTTAGTTGAACAACTTGTTACAAGAAATTAATTTTATATAGCGAACACTTTTTTGTACTAAAGATTCTTAAAACATGGGACAATAAGCATAAAGTCGCTACTAAAAAAAAAAGAACAGACTTGCTTTAAAAAGCGATATTATCACGAGGTGCAATCCCTCCATGACTGGAGGTTTTTTTAGCATTGCACTTCCAGTAAAATAAATCCTTATATTGAAATATAGTCCCAAGCTGATAATATTTCACACATGAAATAATAAAAATTTGCTTAAATTACTCTGCGCAGTATATTCGCCTTCTAGGATAACCTTCTGTAAGCAATTAAAGTATAGACTTGAATCATAGCATTCCTAGACCGTGCAATGTTATGGCCCCCCCCCCCCCCCTATCAATAAAAATTTCATTTCAAAGCGCGCTCACCATAGGCACCTAAATGAAGTGCCAAACATCAGTCTCTAGCAGCCAGCCACTGTCCCTATAGTAGAGAGTCGGCGCAACTCTCTAAGTTGCCCTTAATATTGTTCCATATTGAGCCACGTGGTGTGCACCACAGTGAACCGGGATTACGTCAGAGTGCAGCGATGTACTTGAATACTTGAAAGTAGAACTCTGGTCTTTAGAAGAAGGGGTGCCCCATGCTTCCTCGCCCTTCTTCATAAGGGTCATTAAATTTCAGTGTGGGCAGGCTGATTGTCTCTATCATCAGCTGGTTGTTGTAGCTTCTGATGGGGAGACGCAAGCTGCTCCTTCTGCTTTCACCAGGCTGTACTATTCTCTCAATCACAATCTCCTTCGTGAAGGAGTCCTCTTCACGGCTGCTGACTAGGTGATCTCAGACAAGGGCTATTGCAGTTGGAGGACCAAGGGTAAGCACTCCCTCTATGTTTGCGGAGCCTGCTAGCTTATATCTGCTCTTTCATTTCCCTTGACTCCTGCATCTCCTGGGCAGAAGATCCACTGCAAGTGTCTGATTTTGCTGTTTTGGATTATCTTAAACCAAACTACAAAGAGAGGCTGCCGGTCAGAATCTTATCCCGAGTACTCATCGGGTCTGTAACAAATGTAGCCTGTTGGTTTCCATTAGTGCGAAGCCATTTCAGAGCCTCAGTGAATGCCTTGATCTCCAGGGACATGCTTGATGAAGTGAGGCCCGTTGCCCCAGATGCCTCCTGGATTGTTACTCCTTGGCAAGAAGCCGTGTAAGCCCAGCCTGATTTGATCCCACGCTGAACAGAGCCATCAGTGAAATGATGGTTTCATCCTCTCTGCAGGTCTCTTCAATTAGCGTCTGGATTTAAGCATGTGTTGCTCCTTCAGGCCATTCACGACATTCATGCGCCAATGTAGCAATCACCTGAGTGAATCTGTCTTTCACCTCGTCCGCAAGCGGTGGTACCCATGTCCCCCTCGTCTGATTGCCCCCACAGTGAGACCACACTCATCAATGGTTTGCACTGCCTGTGTCATCCATTCCGTGTCCCGTTTGAGTCTTGGGTTAGTCTGATGACCCACTTTGTCATGAAGACGATGCTGCGGATCTGCGCAGACTTTCAGATAAGCTTTGACCTGTGTGAGCTTGTTTCTTTCGTTTATGCCGGGTAGGTCTAGCACATATCGCTGGGCAGCAGCTGAGGTACCTTTTGTGTAACCGAGTATGGCTCTCATTCCTTCGTTCATGATCAGGTCCAGCCTTCTAAGTTGCGTCTTGGACAGTGTCAGCAGACCAAAACCATAATCTACCTGAGACAAGACAAGCATGTCAAAAAGCAAGACCAATTTTCTCTGCGGCACCTCGTCTCTCGCCATCACCTTCACAGCATTCTGTCCTTTTCTGGCCTTTGTGATGATTTTCGATATGTGCTCCTTTCTACTCAATGTCCGGTCAAACACCATTCCCAGGTAGCACAGTGTTTCTTCTCTTTTAATTGTCTGTCCATTGATGTAGACATCTGGCCCCTTGGCTTTCAGTGCTCGATTGTTGAGTTAGCACCAAAGTGCTGTCACTTTTCCAGGATGGATTTCGCCATTAACTGCTTCACACCATGCTCCTATCCTATCATGCTCTTTACTGTATACTGCTGGCGATCACCTGTCTGTCTTTCCCTGTGCGGTATGCGAGACCGCCATCCGCAAAGCTTAATGTTATGCCAGGGCCTTCCAATTGGTTAGAAGTGTTTCCTACTGTATACACGTTGAACAAAACAGGTGAAAGGGCAGAGCCTTGCGGTAAGCCAGGTGTGATCGTGCAAGCGTTTGATGCCCACGAGCCAAGCCTCATAGCCACCCTCCTTTCCAACATTGCTTCTCCAATCCAGATAATCGAAGCTGGGGGTTTTCCCAAGTTGACTAGCGTTCTCATCAGTATCTCATAAAAAATAATATTGTACCCTGTTGTACGCGTCTTCTAAGTCCAATGCAACCACTACTCTTTCTTCACCCCGCTCAAACCATCATACATATTAGAGGCCAGGACTGCAGTGTTCATCCAAGTGTCTTTGCCTTTACGATAGCAGCCTAAATTAGGGGGTAGAAGATTCTTCTCCTCCAGTTCAGCTGCCAGCATTTGCGCCACAAATTTGTGGCGATGTATTTTAGTGCAATGCACAAGTCTGCTACTGCTAGCAGACGACTCCAAGCCTTTGGTTAGTTTTGCTTGCAAAGTTTACAATCAAAGCCATCCCTATTCTCCCAACAACATGTCATATAAAAGCAGTTTTTTTAAAGTTTTCAGCTTTTGAATCGTACGTTTTCTGCTTGCTTTGCCTATGCGTACGTTATTATTGTTTTATTTGAGGTTTATTTCGCGGAGGGAGACATACGGATAGCACTATAAAGGAAAACAATCCAGATTTTTTTCAATCCTCACTCTGACTACGACAGGCATGAACATTGTGTTTTCGTGTAAGACTCTTGAATGGATCCTCTTTTCCAATTAACTGGCTGGTCATTTGAACTTTGTTGGTACAGATCTGTTACTCCAGCTGATTTCAGTATGGTGTAAAAAAAATTATAACACTCGTGATGGTGGCAGACCATGATTCACCCTGCTTGTGAAATTACCAGTTGTAATCACTCGTTGAAACTCGTGATTACAACTTGGCAATTTCCCTCGTAGGATAAATCATGATCTACCACCACAACTCATGTAATAAATTAGATATCTATTTATAACATGTAGAAATCACTCACTAGTATTTTTAATAAGCAGTCACAAATGAATTAGCTAAAATAGATCTACAGCTAACAAATGTTTACAAAAATATTGATGTTTGATGAGCAAACAGATGGTTGAGGGAAGATTTGACAATAAGTTGCACCCCGAATTATTGATCGCACTACAGTGTAAAAAGCTCCATTATGTCTTTAGTTGTTTTTTCTCTTTTTTCGGGGTGGGGGTGGGTTGGGATGTGTTTTTGGCGCTCGCAACCGCATAAGGTCCTACGAGCGTGTGAGACACATTAAGCATTTTCAGTTGGTAGGTTTGAATTTTGCCCAGGTGGCACCGAATCCTACTCTTATCGATTTTAGATCACTAAGTGCGCAATTTGCACACGGGACCTCCTAGATTTTTTGCTCTTGTCCGAGAAGGCAAAGTGTAGATCTTTACTACCATAAGACCAGGGGTGTGGCTGAAAGACATCAGTGCGAAGGAGCCGAGGAGTAGCAGTACAAAGGCTGCAGTAAGAGTCAGGAGCTAAGAGGAGGGGGCAAAGGGGGTGAGGGGGTGGGGGCAGAAAGTGGAGACGAAAGCAGATAATAGAACATTGTTAGAGAGCAGGAAAGGAGATTAAAGGAGACAATTTTAGAGAACAAAATTTTCCGTCGTCATCCGGATTCGTATTCAAACCCGCGACCTATTAAAAGAGAGGCGAATACATTAACCCCTGACCACGAGAGCCCCCCCCCCCTTTC
>NW_004797648.1:340965-343916 GCF_000002075.1 Aplysia californica | reverse complement strand
ACCCCTGACCACGAGAGCCCCCCCCCCCTTTCTCACCCACCAATTATGCGTGTCGTTTGATGTGTGGACATGCTAAGTACTGGGTGAAATGTGCTATTTTCATACACCTAGCGTAGTATAAGTGTGTGTGTGTGTGTATGTGTATGTGTGTGTGTTTGAGGATGTGTGTTTGTTTTTTTATGTATGTGTGTGTATGCCTGTCTGTCTGTGTGTCTGTGTGTATTTATGTGTTTGTGTCTGTGTGTGTATTTCTTTTTGTGTGGGTTGCGATTTTTCTTGGAAGGGGGGGGGGAGCTCTGTTCATTTCTTTCTCGGTCTCTGTCTCTGCCTCTGTCTCTGTCTCTGCCTCTCTCTCCCTCCCTCCCTCCCTCCCCCCCTCTCTCTCTCTCTTTATCTCTCTCTCTCTCTCTCTCTCTCTCTCTCTCTCTCTCTCTCTCACCCAATCTCTCTTTCTTTCTCTTTCCTCAGATATTTTCGATTGTATTGTTCTCTTTTCAAGGAAGTTTAATGACCAAAAGTCCGTTTTAACGTATATTATACATTGTGAGAATAAAGGAAGATGACAAAAAGCGATAGGTTTACCTTATTTCGGAATTCAACACCATCAGCCACAGTTAGTCCGACTTGTTTTAGGTGGGGTTATTGTTGTTTTTTGGTTTGTTTTGTTTTGTTTTGGTTGGTTTCTCTGTTTGCTTTCTGTTTTGGTTTTTTAGGAAGTACAAGTCAGTTTTGCCATCAGTGAACGCCCGGGTTCACCCCCTACCAGTTCCCCCACCCCACCCTTGTCTCTCCCTCCCTCTCTCTCTCTCTCTCTCTCTCTCTCTCTCTCTCTCTCTCTCTCTCTCTCTCTCTCTCTCTCTCTCTCACTCTCTCACTCTCTCTCTTTTCCCCCCCCTCTCTCTCTCTCTCTCTCTCACACACACACACACACACACACACACACACACACACACACACACACACACACACACACACACACACACACACACGCGCGCACATACACACACATACACACATACACACACACAAACAAACAAACGTGCGCTCACACGTGCGGGCTTCCAAATCCTCTTCTTCCCGAACTTCACTTGTTTGTTTGTTTGCTTGTTTGAGTAAAGAGAAGCACATCGACACAACCATGGTCATCTCGAGCTGTGGAAAAAATAGGACAGACAGACAGACAGACAGACACACAGAAACGACACAGGGAAAGAAAAGGAGTCGGACCTACTAGTGGTGCCCTCCAATCACCCGGCCTTTCCCTATAAATCTGTACAAACATTACTGCTGTTGTCTAGAAATTATTGTTTGTTTTAGTAGAGGTTTTACGGCGCGCGCAACTGCATAAGGTCATATGAGCGCCAGAAGAATAGAGGTGTTACAAGAGAGTAACAAACATTAAAAAGAATAAGGGGGGATAAGGACGATAGATGTTTGATAAGAAAGAAGAAGCAAACCACACCAGAGCACCCGCCAACCACCCACCTAGGAATCATGTTACTGCTATAACATTACATTCCGAAAGCATCAAGCACATACTATTAGACATGCACCGACAGACATAATAATCAAGACATAATATCTTTATGAGATGCATGTGGGTCACTTGGGTTTTCCTAAAGCAATTTGGCTACGAGTTGTCTTTGACTATTTTTTATAACAATGTATTTCTTGAGATTTCAATGAACAAATAAAGGGAAAGAACAAATCAAGATTTTACTATTTATCATCATTGTTATTATTTATGTTTATTATTATTATTATTATCATTATTATTATTATTATTATTATTATTATTATTATTATTATGATTATTATGATGATTATTATTATTATTATTATTAATATCATTGTTATTATTACTATTATTAATATTTTAAATTATCAATATTATTATTATTATTATTATTATCATTATTATTATTATTATTATTATTATCATTAAGTTTTTTGTCTCTAGATCTTAATCTTGTTTGTATGACCAGTTGAATACACTTATCAAATAAAGCGTGATGTTTATCCAATATAATCTATCAGTCTATGTCAGCTCATGATTGTTTTCTACAAATAACCATTCCTGGTAAAACCAGTTACGAAATAATGGTGTGGCTTCAGAGAGATAGAAGTAGAAGAAACAGCAGTAGAAGTTGAAGGTATTGTTAGTAATAGTAGTGGTAAATGAGGAAGTAGTGATGGTAATAGTGGTAACAGACCAACAGGGGTAGTAGTAGTAGTAGTAGTAGTAGTAGTAGTAGTAGTAGTAGTAGTAGTAGTAGTAGTAGTAGTAGTAGGAGGAGGAGGAGGAGGAGGAGGAGGAGGAGGAGGAGGAGGAATAACAGCAAGCAGCTGCATAGTTGAAAAGCGGTTTACTTTGTAGCGACTACAAAAAAAGCAAAATAAATAGATATTAATAGCTTAGTGGTTGTTGGAAACATGGTAATAACATGGCCAAACACTAGTGTTTTATGGTAATATTCCATTGCACAGATTTATAATAAAGATTATTACATTTTTACAGTTACGTGAGCCAGGAGGCTGGGTTATCACATTTCCCCAGGTAGGCCTCTCGTGATAATGACGAGATTATCAATTTGCTTACGTCACAAGGCAGGCTTTATCTCTGCCCCTGGCCATTGCCCGGTGTGACAGTACTTGTCAGTGTTTGTTTTAACGTCATCCCTCTGTCCGGAATGTCGTAGTCGTTGACACATAGCGCAGATGTCGTAGGTTTAAAACCAGTTTGGATCTTATTTTTTTAGTAGTTCGATTATGTCATATTTCATCTTTGCTCGTTGTCGTTATGATACGGAGAGAAAGAGTGAGTGGGGAGTGTGTGTGTGTGTGTGTGTGTGTGTGTGTGTGTGTGTGTGTGTGTGTGTGTGTGTGTGCGCGCGCGCGCGCGCGCGCCCGCCCCCTTTTATCACCCCACAAAAAAAAAAAAAAAAAACTTT
>NW_004797648.1:335239-340049 GCF_000002075.1 Aplysia californica | reverse complement strand
CTCTTCAACGAACTCTCACAACTTTTCATTCAGCCGAATAAACAGACTAGATCTAGTCATGTTTCAGGTTTACACACTGATTGGATAACTGCGAAAAGTTAAGACAAACTGGAGTAACAGGCGTCTGTGGCGTAGCGATAGTGCTCTCGGACGTATGTACAAGACATGAGTTCGGATCAGACTTCGGTTGGTCGGTTTCATCCAGCATCTCCGTCTTACTGCACGGAAACGGTATCAGTCAGGGGCTAAGCATCTAAATAATCAAATAATCACTGCTTCTTTTTCGTAATTTGGGAATCTCGTCGCCGTCAAATACACTTATAGACATAGGCCTCATAAATTTAAATAATTTAAATTTGATCCGTGTGCACAACACTCAAAACTTTTTCATTGCAGCACAAATACCCTGTTCACACCTGTCAGGTCACTTTCATAAGTAGTCACAAGCACTGATTATGTAAGCTAACAATTAGATTGATAAAGTCTAACTCCCAAAAGGGGGTGGGGGGCGGTGGCTAACTCCTAATAATCGCGTGGCTGTTGTGAGTGTTTGGTGTGAGTATTTTTCCTACACTTTTTCCGCTCTTGAATCAGGTCATGATAAGATTTTCTGGCCTCGAAAAACTATCCTTGCTGAAGATAGATAGATCTGAAATCAAATTGATAATAAATGATTGGTTGCATTGTCACCCATTCTTCTTTGCCTTCTCTTTGTGCATTTATATCTTTAAACTTACAGTTGAACAATTTTGAGACTATTCTCTCCACCGTGCGTTCAGAAGTTATTATTCCGTTTTGCACAAAGCGAAAATATAATTATTTAATGAGATATTATTTTCTCGCGGGTTTTTTTTTTTTTGGCGGGTGAACATACAATAATATGGATTCACCATTTGTTTTCATTCACAACTCGCACAACTCAGTGATACCGCCTCCAATAAGAATGTTAGTTAATGATGTTCATTTTGTAGGAAAGTTTCTCGTGCGTGGCCTCATCTCTACCTGATTCTTTGTCTGACTTTGATTACCATTTCAAACAATTCAGTCTTCTCCTTTCTATCCCGTTCCGCCGAGATTATGGATAGCGTAGGCCAGCTGTTAAAATGGTACTACGCCCAACATTCAAACTTTTTTTTTTTAATTCTAAATTACAGTCCCTTTAAGTTTTAGTAAGGGGTTTGCGAACTTGCGACAGAGTGGGGTCTTATAAGTGCCGAAGATTAGAGTTGTTACAAGAGAATAACAAGCACATTGAAAGAGAGGGGAAATAAACGTTAGTAGATGTGTGATAAGAAATAAGGAGCGAACAACATAATTGTTATTAAACGCGGAATAAAGAGACAAAGAGACATATAAGAAAAACATAGATTTGACCATACGAGAACTGAACTCATGTCTTTAGCGAGCAAGAGGGACCACCATAACCGTTAAACCACAGATAACAGATTATTGCAAGTTTCTTCTTACATTCAAGACTGCCTATGCAGTTGGGAGCACTGTAAAACATTTACCAAAACAAAGAAAAAAGCAAACAAATGCCCGACGTATTAGCCATCTTGCTTGTTTGTTTATGTTTGGTTGTTTTATTTTTGTTCTTTTTAGTGTTTATTTTGTATTGTGTTGTAGTGTATTGTATAGTTCTGTTTTGTTTTTAAAAGGGGTAGATGTGAGAGACAGGTATCAACTACATAGTTCAAAATTTTGAATACCTTAGAAGTTATGAATATCCTGTCAAAGTGACTCACTTAACAGTAGTCAGGAAACCAACCTCAAAAACTCTTTTAAAAAATAATTATAGTTAGCATTTGTAAAACGCAAATTCTCAATAGCAAGCTCTATGCACTTGATAATCTATTATATTATAACCCCAGCAGACCTGATAGCATTCTGAAATAATCTCAGCTCTATTTTAAGAAATAATGAGTCCTTCAACTGAATTTCACAGCACGAAAGAGATCATGGACACCTACTTCGTCACAAGTAAATGACACGAAAAACTGTTTACGCCATAAAAACCGCAACATTTTTCAACAGGTTCTTTAAAAGGCCAAATGCTCGTAATATGCTTTGACCATCCTAATCTTTGAGAACATAGTTGAATAGTTTTCAGTTCACACACTCATGCACGATTTTTCCTATTTCCTTGAGCACTTTTTATCATAGTACAATAGATTAATCACGCTTTAGCTGAGTGTGGTCTTTGGGTGTTATATCACCAAAAATTTGCAAGAAAGATAACACGAATTAGTAGCTCTTGTTTGTTTTTTGTTTTGCATTTGTATTTCTTTCTTTACTTGACGGTAAAGTCTTCAAATCTCGTAGACTGCAGGGGAAAAAGTGTGATGCATGTCTGTGAACTGCTCTTTTCCAATGATTGTGAATTGCTTGTTTATGAAGTATCTAGCATGCAAAACTGTGTTGATCATTTTTTATATGCATGTGAGAACTTTAGACTTGTAATAAGCACAGCAAAGACAAAAGTTCTCTTCTTGCCTGTCCCGGGTGATAAATCCCTCCTAAACTCAAAATACATAGATCAGCACTGAAAAATGCTGACAGCTTTAGGTATCTTGGCAGTACACTATCTTCAAATGCCGATGTCAATGCAGAAATCGCTATATGTTTAAATAAAGCTCTTGCATCCTTTGGAAGACCCAGAGCAAGGATTTGGGACTGCTGTGGAATTCGTACAGAGACAAAATTGAAAGTGTACAACGCTGTGGTCCTCCCAACCCTGTTGTATGATACCGAGAACTGGACGGTGTACCAAAGCCATGCTAAGAAGCTTATCCATTTCTATATGAAATGCATGAGGAGAATTTTTGGCATCAAATGACAAGGTAAAAATACCAGACACCGAAGTTCTCAAAAGGGCAAATGCCGCGAGTCTGTTTTCTAAGCTCGAAAGGACTCAACTTCACTGGGCTGGCCATATCGTAAGAATGCCTGATTTCAGAATCTCAAAGGCAGTGTTCTATTCTGAACTGTCCCTAGGGAAGCATAAGGTTGGCGCACCAAAAAGGCGCTTCAAGGAACCCTGAAAATTTCTCTGAAAGATATAACAAACCATTCGACACTGAAGAGCCTTGTTCCTGACAGGCCCAGCTAGAGAGCAACAGTCACAATTGGCAGCGGGTCATATGAGGTTTCAAAAATAAGAAATGGCGAAACCAAGAGAGAAGCCTTGAAGCTGTACACAACCACAAGTGAAAATGGAGCCTTCATATGCTCAAAATGTAGCAAACTTTTTTTCTGCCAGAATTTGCAAGCCATCGTAACGTTTCTTTACTCTTCAAATTCTTCTATTTCGCTGGAGAAATGTTTTCCTCTGCCGATAGATTTGTCATCGTCAGACATGACGGAAAAGCTATTATTATTATTATTATTATTAATATTATAATTATTGTTATTATTATTATTATTATTATTATTAAAATTATCATTATTTTTCGTATCATTATTATTATTATCATAATTTTTATTAATATTATTCTTATTATCACTAATTTTTTTTGTTGGTGATGTTTTTGTTTTTATCATCGTTATTACTATCATTATCATTTTATTATTATCATTGTCATGTTATTGTTATTACTTTTATTATTTCTGATATTACCAATATTATTATTATCATTATTATCATCAACAGCATTATTATTTATATTATTATTATTATTTTTATTATTATTATTATTAATATATTATTACTATTATTATTATTATTATTATTATTATTATTATTATTATTATTATTATTATTATTGACGTAATTTTTATCATTACTTTTAATAATGTTTTCACTGCATAATCTTACTTATTTTTATATTTATCATTATTATCATCATTTTTATTGTCAACATTAATATTGTTATAAGCATTGCCATTTATATTATCATTATTACTATTTCTGTTACTAGTGTCGTTACTATTTTAATTATTTTCATTATTTTCATTATTTTTGTGAATATTACGAGTACAACTGTTTGTAATATTTATTAATATTTGTGATAATTACTGTGTGTATTGTAATTGCCCTGAACCCTTTCTTCTTTCTTTTATTTTTTTAATTAGTTATTGTATGGGGTTGGGGTTGTTGTTGTTGTTGGGTTTTTTTTGGTAGGATGTTTTTTAGGGGGGTAGGGGTCTATCAAAGTAAATTTTCTATGAAATGACATATTCGTGTGTAGAGTAAACAAATAATTAAACTAAAAAAAAAAAACGAACAAACAAACAAACAAACGAAGAAACGAAGGAAAAGTATTTCTAAAGAAACACCTTTTACCAACTGAGAACATGGCCAAGTATACCACAAGAGCCAGTAAATAGTACATTATTTGTTTGTGATATTTTGTTTGTTTTATGATTTTTGTTTGTTTGTTTGTTTTTCTCTGCAGAAAACAACTCCAGGCGTCTTTTGAGAACTCAGGGATTAGCACCTCCTATGGGGAACTCTCGAGCAGCAGACTACCTCTGAGGGTCCCTCTGTGTGACATCACGATGACGTCACCTCGGCCAAGCTCGGCCATGGACTTCAGGCGCCAGTCCACTGCCCGGGAAAGTGAGACAGGTGGTGTGGGTCTCAGGCTCAACCCCAACAGGGCCAGAACGCCGAGGTCTACGTCCGTCGTTTCGTATTTGTAAGTCATCTCGGTTTTTGGTTTTTCCGTTTGTTTTGTTTTTTTGTTTTTGTTTTGTTGAGGTTTCTTTTTAATAAGTACGATAGTAGTAGTAGTAGTAGTAGTAGTAGTAGTAGTAGTAGTAGTAGTAGTAGTAGTAGTAGTAGTAGTAGTAGTAGTAGTAGTAGCAGTTC
>NW_004797648.1:331715-333785 GCF_000002075.1 Aplysia californica | reverse complement strand
GAAAGAGAATGTGTGTGTGAGAGAGAGAGAGAGAGAGAGAGAGAGAGAGAGAGAGAGAGAGAGAGAGAGAGAGAGAGAGAGAGAAGAATAATTTTATAAACATATAAGCCAGATTTACAACTATACTCCTAACTCACGTGACGCACGTGCATAGGAGTGAGTCGGAACCCCAGTCCCCCTCGAGTCCAAACGAGACAAACCTGGATCAGGTTCAGCTCAACTCACACGACTCTGAGAAGACGCCACTCATCGGTAAAGAGAGCTCCAATTCCAAAGTGTGAGTTTTTTCGTATAATATAATTGTTATTTTCTTAGTTACTAGTTTATAACCCTTTGACAGAAAGTGTAAATACCTTTTTTAGACGTTCTGTATAGTTTTGTTTGTTAACTTATTTTTGACTGTTGAAGACATGTTGTGGACTTGTTGTGGGCTTGTTATAGTCTTGCAAACGTGTTGCGGTCTTGTTAAAGACAGACTTGTTGACTCGTTTTAGACTTGTAGCAGACTTTAGTGGACTTGTTGCAAATTTGTTAGGGAGGAATTCCGTAATGATCGACTATTATGAACCAGACAGAGGGTTAGGGTTGGGGTTAGAGTTGGGACTAAGGTTAGGGTTAGGGTTAAGACTGGTGTTGTGTTTGGGTTAGGTCCCTTCTTTATTGTGTTTGATGGGATGTTAGCTCGTTACGACTGTTGTAAACTTGTTGTGGACTTGTTGTAGACTAGCAAACTTTAAAAAAAAAATCTTGTGATTTTTGCTGGTGACTCTTCCTGTTTCTCCTCTTTGCTTTTCAATTCTTATCTGAAGAGAAAGAATAGTGGTTTACATTGCTTCTCTCGGTCCCATTGAATAAATAAGGTAAAGAGTGGGGTATCTGTTGTTTGGATATGAGCTAAAAATGTAATTTGTATTTGTAGATTTTCTATGCCCTTATCGACGCAGTTTAGATCATTACGGAGGCGGACTGTTTCGACTCTGCATGTCGGGGAAAACCTGGGGTAAAAGAGATACAAATGACCAGGAGACATACGAAGAAACTCGATGAAAAACCTACCAATACAAGAAGCAAACTCAAATCTTTTGCGTGCGGAGCGAAGTGCCTAAATGCTACACCACAGACGCCGGTTAAAGGGAGCCGTTCTATTTCCTGGCCATTTATGTCTACACGCGGTGGTATTAGGTGCTCGTGGGGTATTTGCACTTATTGACATCCTCTTAAAGCTTGCTTATTTGTCTTGCTTTTGGTGATAAATAAGCATAGTATTTATCTGGAACAGAAGTAGATAAATATATTTGCGATTGACCAAGGTGGAGTCGCTTGGTGTCAGAGGTAAAATTAGCAATAAAATGGCGGCCTTTGTTTAGTGACTTCCAAAGCTTGAGTGTCTTTGAAAAACTGCACGTTTGCATTTTTTATGATTCCGTCAACGCCTTTCAGTGGAACCCACACAGGCGGGAAAAAATTCAGTTTCTTCGATTGTGTCATTTTAACAAGCGCCTGGTTTCACAACGATTCGAGATATTTTGCGGCTGAACCAATAAGTTGTTACGTTTGCGCTATCTCATTAGCCCAATGACATTTAAATCATCAAAATACAATACTTCAAAGTGACCTAGAACTAGATTTAAACATATCGTGCATGTCTACCGTTCACACCGTTTAGATTCTGACCTTATAATAGCACGTGGTTACAGTTCTATTAACGCAATAATTTGCACATTGAAGATAGTGCAGCTTTTGCCTAGTCTGTCAGGCTCAACCATACCGAAATCTGTGATGTAACAGTTAGACACTTCGCTGTATTACGCAGCAGACCCGAGCTCGATTCCAAAGTGGGAGAATTCTTATTTTTTAATCTAGTATCTCGGTCTTTCTGTTGAGATGTTGCATTCCTCTAGGCCCATATTGGTCCTAACAGACGGGGTTTGAAGCCCGCCCCCTAAATGATCTAAATTGTGTCGATTTCTTAAAATGGGGAGTGGGGGTGTTGTTGTTTTTTTGGTTGTGTTTCGTTTTTGGTTGGTTGGTTGGTTGTTTGTTTAGTGCTGTTTGTTGTTTTAGGGGGGG
>NW_004797648.1:328255-329197 GCF_000002075.1 Aplysia californica | reverse complement strand
TTTTTTTTTTTTTGCAAATCAGACTTGGGTGTCAGATTTCTATCACACAAAATCCCAGAATACAGTATTCTTTGAGGCTTTCGTACAATGGCATGCACCCATTCATTCATTCTTTCCTTCATTCACTTACTCCTTATTTATTTATTCAGTCATTCATTCACATATATATGTATACAAGTTTTTGAACACCTGTCCTCTCATTTTAAACATTCTTTAATTCATTATGTCCTTCATCCATTCAATCACTCATGCATTCAATCATTCATCCTTCCAACCATCCATCCATCCATCCATCCATCCATCCATCCATTCGTTCTTTCGTTCGTTCATTTATTAATTTATTCATTCACAAGTCAATTCATTCATCCTTTCATAAGTTTATCAATTGATTAATTTTTTAAACTAATTCTTTAATTGATTTATTCATTCATTCGTCCATACATTCGTGCATTCTTTGATGGATTGTTGTTGTTTTTTGGGGTTTTTTAAAATTTTACTCTCTTTGTGTGTCCATCTCCCAGGGAGAACGGAATGTCCGGTCTCTTCCACATTGTCCCAGGAGATTTTTAACTCATCATAAGCTCAAAAAGTCATTCACCCATTCAATCACCCATCCATCCATCCATCCATCCATCCATCCATCCATCCATCCATCCATCCATCCATCCATCCATCCATCCATTCCTTCATTCATTAATTCATTCATTCGTTCATGTTTTTTCATTCGCTTTTATTTTTCCATTTATTCATTTATTCATTCATTCATTCATCATCCATTCGTTTATTCATTTATGGCTTTTGTTTTGTTTTGATGCGTTTTGCTTTGGTCTGTTTTACTCTCTTTGTGTGTCCATCTCCCAGGGAGAGCGGAATGTCCGGTTTCTCCCACACAGTGTCCCAGGAGATCTCTGGAGTGGACAAGTCAAGCGACTCTCTGACTGG
>NW_004797648.1:325852-327960 GCF_000002075.1 Aplysia californica | reverse complement strand
TGTTGTTGTTGTTCTTTTCTGCTCCTTTTTTTCCTATCAAACATCTATCGTCCGTATCTTTTCTGGTCATTCTTTTCTTTGTTGATACTATCTAGCAATACATCTCATCGTCAGCACTTACATGACCTATTTGTGTTACAAATTCTGTTAAACTCTTTTTTGAAAACTAAAATGAAGTTGGAGACATGCGTCAGCAGGAACAGCCAGGCTATTGAACTCTTGAGCTATTGAATTATTGAATTAAAGTGCAGTCAAAAATTTGTCGCGCAACTTATTGTCAAACATTTCCTCAACTTTCAAACATAGACTCTCCAGCTTTTGTATAATGACTTGTAGCCATTTGCCTTAATAGATCAACATTTTTGTAAACACCCGTTAAATTTATTTAAGAAAATTCCTTAATAAACCCTAATTTTTTAAAATCCCAGTGGATGGTTTCTACAGATCTGGAACAATATTGCTTTTAAAAGCAAGTCAGTCTTTTGTTTTAATCGTGACACGATGCTCATTGGACGCAGGTTTTGAGAATCTTTAGCACAAAAAGTGTTCATTATAACACTACATTTTTGTAACTAGATTTGCCTCTAAAGAGTGTGATTGGTGAACAGTGACCCAAGCCATATGAAAAATGTGTGTAAGAGAAGCGGGGGATGCTGAGAACAATATCATTTTCTGCGTGACGCAGATTTGCAGTATTTTATATACATTTATCAAGAAGGTTTTTAAAATCTAACCTCCTCCGTTGTATGAAAATATAATTAAGTTAAGAAAAAATGATACAAAGTGCCATGCAAAGTATGGGAGACATTCATTCCCCTGTTAACGAGATATCTGAACATAAGTTGTGCCACGAATTCGATAAAGATTGTCAAACCCGAAGAAAATTGCCGGTATTTTTTATTTCACTATTTTGACGAGCGGCTTATTTCATCACGATGCCTCACATTCGCTTCAGGGAGTCATCATGGTGTGTGAAGAAGAAGAGGCTCTTCACAAAGTGACGCTTCTTCCTGCAGGGGAGACACGTGAGTAGCACTTTTCCTTTTGTTTGGGTAAAGGGAAGCACGTCATACATCGACACTCTGACGGTCATTAATTAACGCATGGAAGAAGCAAGGCAGAGACAGATAGACAGGTGAAACAATAGAGTGAAAGTAATAAGCATGGTCTTGAGTTTTAAATTTTTGAAGTCCCGCAAACGACTGTCGCCAAAGTTATTTGCCTGCTTTCTGTTATCCTGAGTTTGTTGTTTGGTTGGGTTGTTGTTGTGGTTGATTTGCTTTTTTTTAAGGGTGGGGGGGGGGTATTTTATGCGTAGCACATTTCAAGAATGTTGCTGCTCTTAGAATTGTTGTAAGGGCCAATATGTTTTACGTTCCTATGGACTAAATTTAGGTCTGCTCTACAAGTTAGGTCTAATCGGGGCTGTTTAAGATACTCGTAAATCCAAGGAGAAAGGCGGGGATATTTGATAAAATCTCTCTCATAAGCGAATCGAATTCACATGATATACGTACAAGTCAAAGAGCCCTCATTGTTACGCCACTGGAGCTGGAAAGGGATCCATTTAACAGTCTAGCAATTGTGATAATAGCAAAAATAGCCATAACAAATATCTTGGTAAAGATAAGAGGAATAATAATTATTCACCACTGTCATCTTGGCTACTTTCATCTGCTAAAAGGTTCTTCAACTAGTAAGGACAAACGCGTCTAAGTCGTGGGTCGGATTTAAAAATTAAATGTAAAATGTGAAATGTGAAAAGGTATAGGACATAGGTGTAGCGCCCCTATCAACACTATTGCATTTATACGAAGCGGGACCTCCAAGTTTAAACGTCCATCTGCGAAAATACTGGGGTCTGATTACCGAATACCCCCCCCCAAAAAAAAACCCCAAAAAAAACAAACAATTGTTTTAAAAAATGGGTTATATCGATTAAAATACTCAAGCTCTCAAAAGTGAGACTAAAACAGATACTATTCTATTGTTATATCACTCAAGGGAACCCACATTATAAAATATCAGTCCATTGCGTCCTAGCTGGGCCAGAAAATATTAGTTTACTATTAATTTTTACATTTCAAGACGACAGTCTCTCTGACACA
>NW_004797648.1:322880-325752 GCF_000002075.1 Aplysia californica | reverse complement strand
TTCTTCTTCTTCTTCTTCTTCTTCTTCTTCTTCTTCTTCTTCTTCTTCTTCTTTGTAGTTGGAGACAGTGTGTGGTTGGATGGTGCCTTTGTGTGGTTTTGCTCCTTCTTTCCTATCAAACATCTACCGTCGTTGTCTTGTCTCTTCATTCTTTTCTTTGTTATGCCAGTATCTAGTAGTACTTCTGCTCTTCAGCACTTAGAGGACTTATTAGTGTTACAAATTCTGCAATTAAAATTAAATTAATTGGGGACATTTAAAAGCATGTCAGTCTTTTGTTCCGATCGTAACATTATGCTCATTGAACAGTTTTGTTTTAAAGAAACTGTAGTGTCCACTTTAAAATTAAACTTTTGGAATAATTTTTGTCTCTAATGACTGTCATTGGTGAGCAGTGACCTAAGCCATAATATGCGTATGCAAAATGTGTGTAAGAAGCAGGAAGTGCTGTGAGCACTCCCATTTTCCGCGTGACCGTGATTTGAAGTATTTTATATAAATTTATGAAGAAGAGTTGTTTAATGTAGCCTCTATGGTTGTGGAAAAAATATAACAAAGTTGAGACAAATTAGTACAAACTGCTGTGCAAAGTAAGGGAGACATTGATTAACCCGTTTAGGAAATATATGCGTTAAGTTGCGCCTCGAATGTTTTATCACACGATAGATGTGAAAACATTTATGATTGATTGGTTGACTTACTGACTGATTGAAAATATTTTACGTTCCACTAGACACTTTAGAACATTTGGGAGGCAAGCTGCTTCGAACCTGCCTCTCAGGGTCAAGCCAGGTTGAGTAGGAAACTACTCTTCAACAGAAGATTGGGGTTCTCATCCTCATCATGACGTACACGACCAGGTCAGAAGCAGATATCAGCAGTCTTGCTTCGCCATTCGCCTCTCGATTCAATAAGAAAAGCAAACAAAAAAGCTCAAAAAACCACTTTCCCAGACAGTAACCGAAGTCATGTCTTCTGCTTGCAAAGTTGATTTAAAACACACACACTCCTAACTCTTGCAAATCGTAAGCCTGTTCCCTTTTTTGTTTGCAGCAAGTTTAGTTGATGATACGCACACTTATTACGTCATCATTTTTGTCAAAAAAATCTGGGTTTCTACCTACAAACTTGTATTTCCAGCCAAACTATTCATATCAGAAAAGAGGGAAATGTACAGACAAGGAAATATTAATAATGGATGGGTAAAAATGTTTTTAAAAACCCAAGAAATCGGCGTTTAGTTAGTAGACGTAGCGGCTTATAAGAGATAAACTCGACCACGGCTTGTCTCATTTGCTCCAGGGAGTCATCATGGTGTGTGAAGAAGAAGAGCCTCTCCAGAAAGTGACCCTTCTTCCTGCTGGGGAGACATGTAAGTAGCACTTTTCCATTTGTTTGGATAAAGCAAAGAGAAGCACATCGACTCTGACGGTCATTTAGCGCATGGAAAAGGCAGGACTGGCAGACAGACAGGCAGACAGAAGCAATAGAGGGGAAGTATGATCTTAAGCGTTAAATTTTTAACTTCCTCAAACGGCTGACAGCTTTCTGTTTTCCTTAGTTTGTTGTTACTGTTGTTGTTGTTGTTTGTAGTTGTTATTGTTGTTGTTGTTGTTGTTGTTGTTGTTTGTTGTTTGCCTTACCGGTTGGGTCCTATCGGGACTGTTTAAGATAAATCCAAGGAGAAAGGCCGAAGTACTTAATAAGATTTCTCTGTCATACGTGAACTGACAGGATTTGCGTATAAGTCAAAGAACCCTCATTGTTACTCCACTGGTGCCAGAGAGGGATGCATTTAAAAGTCTGGTAATTGTGATCATGGCAAAGACGTTAATGGTGAATATCCTGGTAAAGATAAGAGCAATATCATCATCATTATTATTATTATTATTATTATTATTATTATTATTCACTACGTTCATCTAGGCTACTTTCCTCCGCAGAAGGTTCTTCAACTGCCATGGGCAAGGCGTCTAAACTTCGGTTGGGATTTGAAAATGTGAAATGAGAAATATGAATTATGAAAAGGTATAGGTTTAGCGCCCCTATCAACACTTTTAGATTTTTTAAGAAGTGGGACCTCCTAGTTTTAACGTCCTTCTACAAAAGGACCGGGGTCGGATTACCGAATATCTCACCAAAAAATTGGGTTAAATCGAATAAAGTACCCAAGCACTTAAAAGTGAGACTAAAACTCAAACTGCACTATAATTATGTCACTCCAGAGTATTCCATGTTATGAAACATTATAGATAGATCGTTTCCGGCAAGGCCAGAAACTATTAATAACTATTAATTCCAATTTTCCAATTTTCAGGACGAACTCTCTCTCTCTCTCTCTCTCTCTCTCTCTCTCTCTCTCTCTCTCTCTCTCTCTCTCTCTCTCTCTCTCTCTCTCTCATGAAATAATGCGTGCATTAAACTCGCAATCAATCCCCCTCCCTCCATCCCCCCTCCCATACTTTAACTTTCTTCACCAGTGTTTTTATTGAGTGAAAACAGAGACGCGTCTAGGCCAAATCTCCGACTTCAAGTATCCGGACCTTTCTACTCACATCTAGAGGTCAACGTCACAGGGCCAGTTGTGACCTTTGACATGTCCCCGAATTACTCTGTGAGTTAAATTTGAAGTTTGTCCTAGCTATACAGGGAACAATGGTTAAATTAATAATAAATCATCTTCACCATCATCAGCAGCATTGTCAGCAGCATTGTCAGCAGCAACAGCATTGTTTCATAGCAGAAAAATATACTGGAATATAGTTGTTCATAACCAACCAGATGTTCTAAGACAAAATCTTTCTCTCCCTCATACACGCTCTCTTTCTACCGCCCTCTCACTCACAATCTCCTTCTCTCTCTCTCTCTCTCT
>NW_004797648.1:319499-321183 GCF_000002075.1 Aplysia californica | reverse complement strand
CATCATCATCATCATCATCATCATCATCATCATCATCATCGTCATTATCATCATCATCGTCATCGTCATCACTATCAACAAAATAGTAAGCCGTGGTCGTCATATTATACAAGTAAATTAATTTTACTAAAGAACGCAACCTTGATACTTTAATTACATGAACACATTTGCATCAACTATAATATTTCCATCTTGTTGTGGTGCAGATATAATTTAGATGAACTGTCATTATGTCATTGATTTGTTGATGGTGGAGATTGCTTTTTTTCCTGTATATGATGTCTGTTATTATACTTTTTGCCTTAAATCCTTGCAGCATTTAGGAATGTCAATATCCCTACACACATTTCTCAACCATTTTAACGCCCCCCCCCTCGTTCAAACTACCTCCCAAACCACCTTCTAAACCACTTCTCAAACCACCACCCATACCACCACCCATACCAACCTAACCCCCTAAAAAAAATATTTTTAAAAACATGTCCAATAACCGCCTAAACCACCTTCCAAACTACCCCCCTCTTCATCTCAAACCTTCCCCCAACAGCTGGTTCACCGGACATTGGCAGCCCTTCTGGGAGCTCTGGCTGCCCTCGCTGTCCTCTCGGCCCTCAACCAGGTAAGAGCTTTTGAACGCTCTCATAATCTCTCATGTGTTTTTTAAAGCGGGGATGGGGATGTAACATTTTGTTAACAATAATAATTTTGTATTTAGCGCATATAAACGCTCAACACCATGATCCATGTGCTGTACAACTATTACATATGACCCCCAGCAGACCCTAAAACGCCCAGAAACATTCTCGGCTTTTTGGGCGGGAAGCATATAGTGCAAACAGACAGTGATATGCTCAAATACTAACAAGCTGACAAGGAATATCGCCGCTTATAGCTTGAGACTCATTTCCACCTAGGTGAAGTGACGAAAATTCGCGTAAACTGCCTTTTCCAAGGACACAACGTCGGGCCATTGATAGAATTCGAACCCACGACTTTACGGTTGCGAGTCCGAAAGCCTAACCACCAGGCCATGGACGCAAAGGCTGCCGTTCGCCTGATTTTGGGGTATCTTCTTGTAGCTCAAGAAACGCTACACTATAATGGTATTACAATAGATGACTGTAGCTAACATTTAGCGACCCCAGAATAACACGGAAATGGCACATAATGTTTTGTGTTTGGAGTTGAAGTTAAAACTCCTTTTTTCCTGAGAAAAAAAACACGTTAATTTTATTTATTCTTCATTTGCGGGTAATACATGTTTGGTGAAAACTTTGAAGTCAGATATCTAAAAAATGAATGTAACTGACATTAAACCTATTTGTCTGGGATCGCGACCAATGACATTTTTCTGACTGTTATTGGAAAACCCTTTCACCATAAATTGGTTTCTATATTGGTGATTCTGGGCCTCTGTTATATTCTGTAAGAAATGGGTAGTTTCTAACTAAGCAGGTACGAGCATTTGAATTCAGGTTAATGATTTCCATAGTACAAGACCACCCGACACAATCTTATAAGACACTGACAAGTCTATCCTCCCTAGATGCAGACACATTTCATGACACTCTCAAAGCGGCAATCGACCAACATGCGCCAATGGTAAAAAGAAACATTTCATCGAGACCCTTTTCTCCTTGGTTTTCACTTGAAATCAAAGAGGCCAAGAAACATCGACGTCAGG
>NW_004797648.1:316175-318772 GCF_000002075.1 Aplysia californica | reverse complement strand
TTGGGGGGGGGCTGTGGGAACTGTCCCTTACCCATTTCTATGAGATTGACATCTGAAAAAAGTGTGTATGATAGGGTCCAAAAGTATAAAATGCAAAATGTTTATAACATGTAACTGTTACAGATAGATGTTGAAGGAATATACATTTATGTCAAGGATCTGAGAGCAGTAATGATTTTAGATGTGATGGTGGGTGATGATGTGAGATGGTTTTTTGTAAATAATTATTGAGGAGATATATATAGATACAGTAATCACATTCTACTCCCTAATCATCTATCCCACTTAATCCTTTCGAGTCTTATTAAACTTAGAGTTGTTACTTGATTGTTTGCTGGGTAATATGCAGAAATAGAACAGGCAAATTCTTAGAATAAATGCAAGTTTAGTCAGTACGGAACCGCCATACAAGCAGAAAATCACCGTATTACAAGCCAGCCCATTGCTCACGGTATTTAGAAGAAAATATTGGGACAGCCTTAGATAGGGAGACCCAGAACCTTAAGGGAGCCTGACTGGAAAGGACCTGCCGCGAATAGCAGCCTTCGCACTAGAGACTGTGATGTCCATTTAGAGAAGAAGGAAAGGGAAAATAACGCAAGTGTAAGAAAACGCGAATCGGTAACCCCTATTTAAACATGTTTGTTTTACCGATGAAACTTGCTCTCTTAATCAGGGGCCCTTTTTGTGGTTTTCCCTTCGAGAAACCCCTCACCTCAAGACTTTTCTCTTACTGCCCCCTCCTCCACCCCAACCCTTTTTTCCAGGCATACAAACTGGCCAAAGGCAAAATCTGGCCCCTGGTCACTCTGCTGTGTGTGTTCAGCGCTGTAGTGTCCGCCTTTCTGGACAACGTGACCACCATACTGCTCATGGCACCGGTCACCATCAGGTCAGATTGACTGTAAATGTGTCACGTTTGACTTTTCATTAACACAATATAGATAGTTCAAGTGATAGGGTTTTTCAGCCTGCCTGTAAAAGCCAACTAAGGCATCTTGGATCTCAGACGAAGATAGTCAATTAGAAGAAAAAAAAACCTTTCCTACTCGAGAATCATGCTCAAGTCTTCTGTGTGTAGCACACTTCTCAAAAGACACCAGTTTAATCCAGTGTAGAAAGATGATTATTTTTTATTTGAAGAATTATTTTAAACCATGAATTAAGGACTGAGTAATGTCTTTGCTCAACTGTATATGATCGTTTTTAAGGACAAGCAGGCTAACCCAGATTTCGGGGGTTTCTAGAAATCTTGACCAAAACAAAAAATGGGCATTGCCCAACCTATAGGAGAAGTTAGGTTTCATTGGTGAGTATAATTGTTTAGTTATAGAGAAAACTCTTCTTGTCTTTTAAAGAAACTGAAAAAGGGTTCAGAAACTTTACCTTCGATTTTCTCAAAACTGCATTTTTCGGGATAGCCCGCTTGTCCTTAAAAGCGACCATATATTAATGTTATTTATGGTCAAATCGTTTTTGTAAGTAAGTCACTGCTATTGTTTCTTGAGTTGTTTTGCTATCCTTTTCGTTAGGGAGGTGAGTGGTTTAAATCACGTTCCAATTTGTTTCTTGTTGTGCTCCCTGTTTATTTGTTTGTTTGTTTGTTTGGTTGGTTGCTTTTTGTTGTGTGTTGTTGTTTGTTTGGTTGTTGTTGGGTTTTTTGGGTGTACTTTTTTGTTACATTCATTTTTTTTATCTTTTATTTCTTACATCAGATTGTGCGAGGTTTTGAACCTGGAACCACGTCGCATTTTGATCGCTGAAGTCCTTTTCTCTAACATCGGTGGTACGGCCACCGCCATTGGTGATCCCCCCAATGTGATCATTGTAGGAGCGCTGGGCAGTCAGGTGAGATAGACATTATGCTGAATAGGATTCCAATTAATAGTCGTTGTCTTTGCATCTAAAAATATCTATAATTTAAAAAGTATGTCTGCAGAGTACCATGTTACCGTTTTCACCACATTTATTAAAATTCATTGAATTGTACATTCTCCAAGTTCATTATTCCACCTTATAATTATCATTATTATCTGCAGGTATCACTTTTACCTCGTTCACTATAAACTCGTCTGCAGAGTATCACTTTCACCATATACAATGTGCTTCATAGGATTTTACATTCTCCTAGTTCATTATGTTCTCCATTATCAATATGTGCAGGGTATAATTTTTACCACGTTCACCAATGTCTGCAGGCTAACACGTTTACCACGTTCTCCGTGTCATCTGCAGGGTATCACTTTCGACATATCTAATAACATGATTCTTTAGGATTTTACGTTCTCCAAGTTCATTACTTTCACATATTATCATAATCTGTATGGTATCACTTTCATGATGTTCACCGTGTTATCTGCAGTGTGTCACTTTCACCATATCCACCATGACATCCGCAGAGTGTCACATTTAACATGTTCATCACTGTCTGCAGGGTATCACTTTCACTGTATTATTATTCACCATGAAATCCGCAAAGTGTCACTTTTACCATGTTCACCATTGTCTGCAGGGTATCACTTTCACAACGTTCACCATGCACGTTGCCCCAGGTATTGTCCTCATCTGCTTCGTCGGCTACGGGCTGCTCAGACTAT
>NW_004797648.1:310776-316075 GCF_000002075.1 Aplysia californica | reverse complement strand
CCTCTGTCTTTAGGCCATTCCCACAGGGGCATTTCTCGTCTCATGCACAGTAGAATTGTGAATGGGTTGATTCAACAATGTCATGCTCATAACTGTCCCTGAACTAAAACAGGGATCTGCTGCTTTTTCTTTCCTACTCCTTTATATCGTCCTTTTCCTCTACTTCTTTTTGTATTTTTGTCACACTTTTGTGACCTGCTATTTCCGGGGTGCCTTGAAAGTCGAAACAGACTTTGTGCTATTGAAGCTAGAGAGGTGAGCAGAGTAAGCCTGATTCCCTGTAAAGACTTCTCTGTTGACATCCACCCCTTGGCGCTCATATGACCTTATGCAGTTGCTAGCGCCGTAAAACCTCTACTAAATAATTATATTTCTTTTCTCAGATTGTGCGAGGTTTTGAACCTAGAACCACGCCGCATTTTGATCGCGGAAGTCCTTTTCTCTAACATCGGTGGTACGGCCACGGCCATTGGTGATCCCCCCAATGTCATCATTGTAGGAGCGCTGGGCAGCCAGGTGAGATAGACATGTTGCTGAATAGGATTCCAACAGTCGTAGTCTTTGCATCTAAAAATACTTACATATTTTTTTTAAAATATGTCTGCAGAGTATTAGCTTTACCGTTTTACTCCACATTTATTAAAATTCAAACAGACTTCAACATAAGTTAAGGACCACCTTGACTGACAGCCCTGATTTTTTTTTTAATCGGAAAAAAGACAGCAAGGAATGTTTCAAATGCTTTTGCTCACAAAGTGTAAATGGGTTAACAATACGTACTGCAAAGCTTCCTAAAGGGGCAAAACCGCAAAGTGGTCCTTAACTTATGTTGAAGTGTGTAAAATTGTACATTCCTTAAGTTCAGTATTGTCACATTATTATCATTATTATCTGCAGGTATCACTTTTACCACGTTCATCATAAAATCGTCTGCAGAGTATCACTTTCACCAAATTCAATGTGATTCATAGGATTTTACATTCTCCAAGTTCATTATGTTCACCATATTATCAATATGTGCAGGGTATACTTTTTACCACGTTCACCAATGTCTGCCGGCTAACTCTTTTACTATGTTCACCTTGTCATCTGGAGGGTATCACTTTCGCCATATCTAATGACATGATGCTTTAGGGTTTTACGTTCTCCAAGTTCATTATTTTCACAATAGTATCATAATCTACATGGTCTCACTTTCGCGATGTTTACCATGTCATCTGCAGGATATCACTTTCACTATGCTCACCATGACATCCGCAGAGTGTCACATTTAACATGTTCATCACTGTCTGCAGGGTATCACTTTCACTGTTTTATTATTCACCATGAAATCCGCAAAGTGTCACTTTTACCATGTTCACCATTGTCTGCAGGGTATCACTTTCACAACGTTCACCATGCACGTTGCCCCAGGTATTGTCCTCATCTGCTTCGTCGGCTACGGGCTGCTCAGACTATACTATCGTAACATGGATGAACTCAAGAACAAGGACCCTCCAGATATATCAGGTAGTATACTCACGTACGCTTTTATGCACACACACATAAACACGTTCATACATGCACAAACACACACATATATGCACACACACACACACACACACACACACACACACACACACACACTCACACACACACACACACACTCACACACACACATACACACACACACACACACACACACATACACTTGCACCTTCATACACACGCATTCAACTACGCACAAACACATTCACACAATATAACCTAATTGTTTTGTTAGTACAGCAAAACTCTTACTTTAAAAAAAAAACATAGCAAGATGTTTTTCTATTTTTATCCAGAAACGAAAACTATAGCAACATGTCATTCTATCGTATCCAGAAATGAAAATCCTAGCAAAATTGTTTTCTATTGTATCCAGAACCTCTCATCTTCGCCACTTCTGTGGCCGAATTGTGTTATAAGTGCCTTAAAACTGTTACTAAAACACAACCAAATGAAAACCATAACTACATGTCGTTGTTCTATCGTGTCCAGAAATGAGAACCATAACAAAGTATTGTTGTGGGTGGTTGGCGGGTGCTCTGGTGTGGTTTGCTCCTTCTTTCCCATCAAACATCTATCGTCTTTATCTCCCATTTTTCTTTTTTCGTGTTTGTTACTCTTATGTTGAAAGTGCCGTAAAACTCTTACTAAAACTTTAAAAAGTGTTGTTCTATCGTGTCCAGAAATGAAGCAGGAGATCTCCATGTGGCGTCTGACCGCCAGCCGTCTGCAGACTGTGACGAGAGAGGAGACGCTGATGAAGGCGTTGTTCCTGCAGAAGGCCGTGGAGATGGAGCATGTCATGTACAAGACGCTGCACAGGATGAGGTGATGATGATGATGGCGGTTGTGGTTGTGGTTGTGGTTGTGTGCTGATGGTGGTGATGATAATGATGATGATGATGATGATGATGATGATGATGATGATGATGATGATGATGATGAACACCCAGGCCTATACGAGCATTTGATTAAACGTGAAATCCCTATTCATGTCTCAAGTATTTTTTTTTCTACTGTAAAATGATGATGATGATGATGATGATGATGATGATGATGATGATGATGATGATGATGATGATGATGATGATGATGATGATGATGATTTATGGGTTGTCTATTTGTTGATTGCGCATGAGTTTGTTCCGTCATTCTGTATGTTTGTATTAGTCTTCTAGACACAAGACGAAACAGCATTCGGGAAGTAAGATGTAATGTGACCGTGATCTGCTTCTTCTTTCCTACCATACATCTGTCGCCCTTATCTCTCCTCCTTCGATTTTTTTTTGTTACTCTCTTACATCACTTCTCATCTTCGGCACGTATGTGCTTAGCTTATATGACCTTTCTGTGTTGCAAGTGAGTAAAACTTTAACTAAAACTAAAACTAAAAGGGGCTCGAAGGGCGAGGAATAATAATAATTCACCTTTCAGTCTTACGATTGTCAGCAAATGTTACTTTATCTTCTATGCACAGACGGGAGGAGCAACACGACATGATACAGACATTGCGAAAGCTGGAGAGACAGGTACCTTATAAGCGAAAGGGGGGGTGTAAGGGTGTACTTTGTGCAGGAGTAGCACTAATGTTTCGAGGGTTTCTTTTTATATGTTAAAAAGAGGTGTGTTGCCATTTCAAACGTTTTAGAACTGGCTTCTGTGATGCAAAAGTTTGATCCTTTTAATCTTACACGCAAAGGTCGAGAGAGCGATAAGGATACGAAGAAGATAAGTATATGAGTTTCTTGATATTTTGGTTACGATGTGTTCCCAACCGCTAGCGATGGCCCTGTAAACAGCCTGCCTCCTTTATTGTGTTGATAAAAGTGCAAAACTTAAACATTTCCAGTTGATACAGCTACTCGTCATATGACTTGAAAAGTGTGCAAAAAGGCGGAGGAGTATTATACCATTATTATGAAACAAGCTCACGCTGGCGTTTTAAATGCATGCTTTCGCTAATTTGGCGAGTTCATATTTACAGGAAAAGGACGAAATACAGTTGGAATAATAAAGATAAGAAGATAGAGAGGGTATGGGATGAAAGACAGACAACAGACAGACACAGAAAGAGATACAGAGAGATAAAAAGACGAGTCCTAGATAGATAGATAGATAGATAGATAGATAGATAGATAGATAGATAGATAGATAGATAACTGAATAATTAATCAACAATTCGCCCTTCTCCCTGTCATCCTCAGTACTACATCAAGGATTTCCCACTGTTGCTCAAGAGCGGATTTGTCCTCTGCGTTGTTGTGGTCTTCCTCTTTATCTATTCCTTCGTTGAGCAGATTCACCTAGACATAGGTGAGTTACGACAGAACTTAACCGTGTTTCAGGAGGGATGGAGCGGTTGGGGCGGTTGCGAAGAAAAAAGGGGGCATGGGCAGAGATGGAGTGGTCTTTTATAGAATTATAATGATCAAAATAGTCGCTTTTTAGTGGCCGGAGCAAATTTATCATTAATTGTTGATAATAATTATTATTTGCTGCTTGTATACTGATAGCCAAGAAAAGTAAAGCAAAGTAAAGTAAAGTAAAATAAGCAACATGGGTGATATGTATAGATCTCTTGTGGTCCAGTTGTTTAATTTCGTAAGTACTCTGAAAAGTGTGATACGATTGACGTGTTTCTGTCACTTGCAACATGAGTGGCCAATGACGACTGAGAGCTTCATTAAACATAGAAGCATAAAACCTCTGGGTAAGTAGTATCGGCAATTCTTTGCGTTTAAAGTTTATCCAAACACTGATGCTATTAAAAGGAGGTGGGACCTCCTTATTCAATAGTTATCTCCAGTATAACCGAGCCAACTGTCTGGAGGGACTTGAAAACTCCTCTAAACAACCAAAGTTAAGATAATGTGACTCGTTTAGGATCCGAACCAGGGAATTTGGTATTGGCACCGTGCAGGTGGTTTCTGGGTGCACTGGTGTGGATTTCCCCTATAATCCTATCAAACACCTACCGTCCTGATCTCATCTCCTTTTTTGTGTTTGTTAATCGCTTGAAACACCTCTAATCTTCGGAATTTATATGATCTTATTGTGATGCGTGTGCCGTAAAACGATCACGACAACTAAACATGCGCACCGTTATTCATCAACTGAGCTAAAAACGAAAACTCACTTGTTCGAAAACGATATAAAAACAGTTAAAAAGCGTTTAATTACCTTATCGGATTTTGAGGGCGCCACTGGTAGGCCTTACTTCTTTACTTTCCCTCTATAGTTTTTGTCTGTCAGTCTTGCTTTGTGGGTGGTTGGCGGGTGCTCTGGTGTGGTTTGCTTCTTCTTTCCTATCAAACATCTATCGTCCTTATCTCCCCTTCGTCTTTTTTATGTTTGTTACTCTCTTGTAACACCTCTAATCTTCTGGCGCTCATATGACCTTATTGTGTTGCGAGCGCCGTAAAACCTGTACTAAAACTAAAGTCTTGCTTTTTCCTCAACACGAACTGTGTGTGTCGATGTGCTTCTCTTTACTTCTATTGTTTCTTTCTGTCTGTCTGACTTTTCCCCAGCACTAAGCGACCGTTATTGTGTCGATGTGCTTGACTTTACTCACACAAACAAACGAACTCACATCGGACAGGTTGGATCGCGGTGCTGGGAGCTCTGTGGCTCCTTGTGTTGGCAGACAATGACGACATGGAAGGTATTCTGCACCGTGTGGAGTGGAGTACACTGCTCTTCTTTGCTGCTCTGTTCGTACTCATGGAGGTATGTCTCTCTCTCTCTCCCTCTCTCTCTCTCTCTCGCTCTC
>NW_004797648.1:302320-307687 GCF_000002075.1 Aplysia californica | reverse complement strand
AGTAAGATTTTAACGGCATTTGCAACACCATGAGGTCATATAGGTTATGAAGATTAGAGATGTTGCGAGAGAGTAACTAACACAAAACACAAAAAGAAGGAGGGGAGATAAAGACGATAGGTGTATAGTAAGGAAGGAAGAAGAAGCAAGCCACACCAGAGCACCCACCAACCACCCACTTAGATTAATTCGGACTAGACCGGCTGTCACCGTACCTGTCAAGGCTCACCAGGGCTGAAAAGAATACAATATCTCAGCTGACCGCCAGAGGTGTTCAAGAAGGAGTGGAGATAAGGACGATAGTTGTGTCCTTGGGAAAGGCACTTCGCAAGAATTTCCCATTTGGCTTGGCCTTTTCGGAGATACATTTTAGACTCTGAAGTCCAGACTCTTAAATAACTTTATAGTGTTGACAGGGGCGTTCAAACCATACCAGTTCACATTTCACATTTGTGAGTGGCGGGTGCTCTGGTGTTGTTTGCTCCTTTTTTCCTACCATTATCTATCGTCCGTATCTCCAATCCTTCTTTTGGCGTTTGTAACTCTCTTGTAACACGTCTCTTCTTAGACACTTATGTAACCTTATTGTGTTAAGAGTGCCGTAAAACTCTTACGAAAACTAAAAACGTTTCACATTTAACATTTCTTTTACACATGATGTAGAGGGGATATAATAGGAGCCTTCGGACACTTTGACTAAAAAAAAACGCTCAAATTTTCCAAGACAGAACTTTTTTAATTCTGTGTTTGCGAAATAAAAAGATGCTATGTAAATAGCTTATCATTTCGCTTCTTTTTAAAAAAATTTTTTTTGCTCTTATGTTATCACTTAAGGATAATGAGTTGAATATCTTGACCTGGAATGCTCATTCAAAGACACGAAAAATGTAGTAAGAAAGTAACCTGTTGTTCTTGGGCTGCGAAATAAAAAGATGTAAATAGCCGATCATTTTGATTTTTTTTTGTCCTGACATCATTAAAGGATAATGAGTTGAATATCTTGACCTTGAACACCTCTTAAATTTACGTGCTCATTCAAAGGCACGAAAAGTATGTTTTAATGTACGTGTACGTATGCGCGCGCGCGCGCGCGTGTGTGTGCTTGTGTGAGTGTGTGCGTGTGTGCGTGTGTGTGTGTGCGTATGTGTGTGTGTGTGTGTGTGTGTGAGAGAGAGAGAGTGTGTTCATATGCGTATGGGTGCATGTATTTCTGTCTGAGAGAGGGAAATGAGTTATGGGAGGACGAAGCCGAAAGATGGAGCTCGAATTGGGAGAATATAGGGATGGGGGTTGGGCTAGTCAGATTCTGATGAGTTGGGCAGAATGATAAAAATAATATGCTGAATAAACGTATTATGTTCCTGTGTGAAGCCTCTTGGTTTTTTAACTAACCACTGCTCAGTTTCATGATTTGTACATCCGACTATTTGCTTCCCCTTACGCCTTATACGGGGGTGCCCACTACGGCTGGATCGAGCCGATCGCCCGACTCGATCGCCTGAAACTGAAAACAAACACGTTTGTTTTTTAGGTGATCGAGTCGGGCGATCGGCCCGATCGGTCGATCCCAGCCGTAGTGGGCACCCCGTATTACCCATCCAGTTTTCTAACTGTACATCATTCGCATAATATGTTTTATTACACAATTACAGTGCTTACACGAACAAAGCTTTTTACTTTGTATTCTATTTACCAAGTCCTCTTTTGCTGTCCCCAACTCATGCTTTCATGCCAAGTTTGTCAAATATGATACATCGACGTACTGTAATTGCAAATCGCCGCTAAGAATGAAACAAGCTTGATTAGAGAGCAATGGTAGCAATACGCTGCTTTTTTATTTTGGGTTTGTTTGTTTGTTTGTTTGTTTGTTTTGGTTTGTTGTTTTATTGGGGTTGGGGGAGATATTTTGGGAGTAAAATAAAAGTTTGAAGGGTGGCCGGGGGGGGGGGGGAGAGGGTTGAGAAAAAAGAGGGGGGAGTTGGGGAGGGGAGAGAAAGATTTGTGACCAGTCTGGCCATGAGAATTGCAATCTTATGAATAGATTATGTGCCTGTTTTGTTTTCACTGCTTCTTCTGTAACAAAGAAAATAATACTCACTCCAGTCTTTCAATGCATACTGTACTTTACTACGTAGGCCTACGATTGTGTTATCCCTGTACTGAGTGACTGTATGCATAGACCTCTACTTCACATGATTAAACAAAAACGCATCTCATTTTTATAACATTGTGTTGTTTTGAACTTATTAGTCCATTTCTTTTTCATTTAGATTTTTTATTGTTATCATATTTATTCAACTATGCTTTGGTTCATTTCCTTATGATCTATTTGATTCTTAGTTTATAAATTTCTAATCGTGATTCAAAAAAAGAATTCGGTCTATCAACCCTTTTGTTTATTTTTTAGTTCATTCTCTCATTCATTCTCTTGTTTTGGAATAAATAATCTTAACGTATTGAATACCATTTGATTATAGTTGTTACTGATACCATTAGTTGGAAGAGAAGATAATGTACAGGTGTACGTTTGTTTTGTTTGACGGCTTGAATTTCGTGACCAGATCTATGCAATTTTGTCCTTTTACTTTAGTTTTGTATTACTTGTTTATCCCTTGCCCATTTATTTGAGATTGTTTAGTTAGTTTTAGTAAGTGTTTTACGGCACTTGCAACACAATAAGGTCATATAAGTGCCGAAGATTAGAGGTGTTACAAGAGAGTAACAAACACAAAAAAGAAGGAGGAGAGATTAGGACGATAGATGTTTGATAGGAAAGAAGGAGCAAACCACACCAGAGCACCCGCCAACCACCCACATTTGAGATTGAAGCCATCTGATTAGTAGAAAGAAGTGCGTGTGATAGTGCCCAATAGTGTATTACGTGCATACTTAGTATGAAAAGTAACTGTTACAGATAAAGATATCAGGAATACAGATGTACGTCTTTGATCTGAGAGCAGTGATGATTTCAGAAATAATGATGGTGATGAATAATGATGTGGGGTTGCGTTTAAGCAATGCTAGCGTTAGTCCGATCTTCCTATGCTCTAATGAGTCACGAGGGGCGTGGGCACCCTCTATCCCGTTCCCAACTGGAACCATCTTGACGGTCACCGTGAAGTTCCCAAATGGTGGGCTGTCTCTTCTAAGGTGACATTGTTAGTGTTAGCCTATTCTATCGGGCCAAGACAAGTGTCGAGAGGAGCTGAGTGGGGAGACAGTATAGTGGCAGGTATGTTGGGGTTTTCGTAAGCAGGTAGTAGGTAGCAAGTTGGCAAACATATTATGAACTTTAAAAAATGCAGCATTCTACTCCCTGCTCATTTACCCTTAGTATTCTTTTCCAGTCCTGTTAAACTTGCGGAGATTCTGACACAGGATCATCGAACCCGAGTTGAGAGGGCCCAATTTAGTTTTGTTTTACTTAACTTTGTCTTTCGTGGTGAAGGGCTAAGGAAGAAGAAGAGTATACCCCTTTTATATTTGTCTACTTAAGCACGTAGCTATGTGTCAATCCATCAATTAATCAATAAATCAACCAATCAATTAACCAATCAATCAATCAAAAAACCAATAAACCAATTGATCGGTCGATCGATTGATAAATCAATTAATCAATCAATCAATTAACCCATCAGTAAACCAGTAAATCAATCAGTCAATGAGTCTATCAGTCACTTAATCAGTCTGTCAGTCAGTCAGTCAGTCAGTCAGTCAGTCAGTCAGTCAGTCAGTCAGTCTGTCTGTCTGTCTGTCTGTCTGTTTATCCGTCATGAATCAAACAGGAAACGTCTGAGTAGCCACAACTGCCATTTCCTATCCTTATGGGTATACCCCCCCCCCCCCCCATACTCTTTCCTTTTCCCGTTTTCGAAAGTCTATAATAAAATATAAATATAGAAAACATAGTTTTAGCCTCAATGGATCTCTTAACGTTCCCATTTTATGTAATCGGTAACTGTATTTTTATCAGCGCTTCTCAAGAGAGATAATAATTATCTATCAAGTAATTATATCAACCCAAAGGAAGGCAAACTGGCGTCGTGCTTGCACGTAGCTTGATGTCGATCTTTCAGCTGAGATGTTGACTCGCAGGCTCAGGGTTGGAAGCCCGACTCCTCAATGATATAAATTGGGTTGATAGGGGTGTGAAAAACACCTACAGGTAATAACACGACTGAAATCACGATCAGACGAGATAAACATACCAATGGGGTTACTATCAGAAAGGATCTAAAACTCCCATAAATGTTGCGCTGATGTATACGATTAGAAAAATTACTTTTTTAAAAAGTTTAAGTAAGCGTTTTACAGCACTTTCAACATAGTAAGGTCTTGTAAGAGTCGAAAATTGGAGGTGTTACAAGAGAGTTACAAACACAAAACAGAAGGGGGAGAAGTAAGGACGGAAAAAGGATCAAACCACACCAGAACACCCGTCAACCACCCACAAAGAAACACTATTGTAGTACAAATTCCACAAAATGTGAATGATAATCGCATGGGTTTCACACCCATCTCAAAGTGGGCTATTCAAGAGGTGGTGACTCCGAATTTATTGTCCATTTCCAATAGGCCCAAGCCGATCGAATGAAAATTCTTGGAAAATTCATAAACAACCCATGATCAAGAACGCCCCTTGTTCAGTTTTAGTAAGAGTTTTACGGCATTTTCGACACAGTTAAGTCATATAAATACATAAGATTAATGGTTTTACTATAGTTCAGTTTTAAAAGATAGGCAATAACGTATTTGATTGTATTTCCCTATGTTAGCTTGTGCCTATGTAAAAACAACGAAGTATTCCAGTACTCAATAAAAATACAGCATGCATTCATGCAGAAATTGATCCCATTTGGCATACGGTAGTAAGAGTCGTTAAACCTATCCGTACGCCCTGGGGTCATTTTGTTGTATTCTTTACATTTTAGAATACTTCTAGTACGAAGATCTCTTTGAAACTCAGTATTTCTTTAAACATACACACAAACACACACACACACACACACACACACACACACACACACACACTCACACACACACACACGCACACACACACAACATTTTGACAGACTGCTATACAAAGCGTACGGATCAGATTAACGAGTAAATTTCCTCTTTGGAAAGTGGTGTCACAGAGTTCCCCACGTCGCATGGATACGATAGTAAATCACGACGTACGGATGACAGCCACAAAAACAATTCCAATTGTTGTTAATTAGATTTAATTGATGTTGTCCTTAGTGTTTCTGTGGTAATCTACCACTTCAAAGATTGACATTATTACAAGAGGATTCAATTGTTAGTTTATGATAGTGAAAGACGTCCTCAAAAATACCAAAGGCGACATAATATGTATAACTAAGC
>NW_004797648.1:296063-302220 GCF_000002075.1 Aplysia californica | reverse complement strand
CACACACACACACACACACACACACACACACACACACACACACACACACACTCACACACACACACACGCACACACACACAACATTTTGACAGACTGCTATACAAAGCGTACGGATCAGATTAACGAGTAAATTTCCTCTTTGGAAAGTGGTGTCACAGAGTTCCCCACGTCGCATGGATACGATAGTAAATCACGACGTACGGATGACAGCCACAAAAACAATTCCAATTGTTGTTAATTAGATTTAATTGATGTTGTCCTTAGTGTTTCTGTGGTAATCTACCACTTCAAAGATTGACATTATTACAAGAGGATTCAATTGTTAGTTTATGATAGTGAAAGACGTCCTCAAAAATACCAAAGGCGACATAATATGTATAACTGAGCCGTCGCCAACGTTTTCTAGGAGTCATAATATTATTAGTGCTTGTCTTCGAAAAGCCAAAGAGAGTACTGTTTAGCGAAGAAAAAACGAATACCATGAAACGAAACAAAACATGTTTTTTAGCGTTTATATCAACAGCTGCCCATGGTTTGTTGAGGGGGCTTTTAGGTCAAAGGGTACGTGCAGTTAATATGAATAACATAATTATTATAATTGAATTAATCTGGTATTCTTTGTTTTCTGTGGATATACTTTTTTTAATGGAGACGACTCAGCGTTCAGTAGATTTATTCTGACAAGCTGGATGGGGCTCGATCTCCTGGCATAACCAGCTCATATAAGTTCTGTTGGTGTACCGTAAGATACTGGGCATGGTTCAAAATTCAGGTGATTAATTTGGAAGCAGAAACTGTTTTGTTTGTTTGGTGTGGTTTTTTTGCTCTGGTAGGAGGGGGGGGGGTTCAAAGCCCTTTTGAATGTACTCCTAAATAGGCTAATTTCAAAGGGCTCATGGCTCTGCAGATTATATATTCTCTAAAAGACGCACGTTAGGAAACTCAGACTCCCATAATTTTGGGATTTAATGTTCGATAATAAATATGGTCCAAAGCAGACACTATACAATTGTAGGGTTCAAAGTTCTATGGTTTATTTCTTCCTATGCAAAAGGCGGTACACTGTGCTGTAGTTACGGTAGTTCAATCATGTTGGGGATACGCTTGCACAGTAGTGAATAGAGTCTCTCCACTCCTTTCTTCCTACCGTTCTTCATATTCAGATTGTCCACGGTGGTCCGGGCGTGGTCCCAGTAGCACACGTTGAAGTAGCCGCTGGTCAGCAAGTGGGCCAAAATCTCCCCGGGCTCCTGGCTGCGAGCTATGTCCTCCATTGCCCGAGTGTGGCGCTCTTTAACTTGTTCCTGGATGGATGTTCTGCAAATCTTTGAGGGTTCGGGCATACGGACGGCTTTGCGTGGAGGAAGGGGGGGTGGTGAATGGAGGGATTGAGGGGAGAGTGGTGGATGGTGGGGATGGGAGGAGAGGGGTGGATAGAGGGGGTTGGGGAGAGGGGTGGATGGAAGGGAGGGGCAACATCAGAGGGAATAAGGCACTCACGAATATTGTGTAATTGTTGAATTGTAGTTTTTGGCGAGTCCACAAAATTATAATTACACATTATTTCATCCAAATAAGATTTAAACAATAATAACAATGAAAAAGAGGACAGGAGCAGACTACTACAAGGTCTCCATTTCTTGTCTTCACATCAACACAATCGGGGCAATTTTGTATTGGAGAAAATCAAAATTCATTAAGACCATAAAGAATGTGGCAAGATAGCATAAGAAGAGAGTAGACAACCTGAACACGGAAAATAGCTGATAAAACAGACTGGAGGTCTTTGCTGGAAGGCTACATTCTGCAGTGGACGGGCAATGCTTAGAGAAATAGAAACAAACAAACAAAGGAAGGAAGAAAGAAAGGAAGAAAGAAAAAAGGAAGAAAGAAAGGAAAAAAATATTCCGACACAAACTGATAAAAGCTGATGATGATGATGATGATGATAAGCCAACTTCTAGCTAGGTCTAGGAGTGTACCATTAGGCATGCCCTTCTCGTCCTCCTCATCCTCCTCGTCTTCGCCATCGCCTCCCGCTTCGCTCCTGGGCTCACCGCTACCCCGGTCGTCTCTGGCGCTAGTGATGGGCGAGGTGGTGGTGGTGATCGAGGTGGTGGTCGAGACGGTGATCGAGGTGGTCGTGGTCTTCGCGCCGTCTTGGCCCAGGCTTGGTGGAGGACTCACCTCCTTTGCCGGACTAGCCAGGCCATACATATCTGTGGAGGTTACACGTAACCAGTTAATCCTATGGTCGCTCATAAGGACAAGAGGGCTAACCAAGATTTCGGGGATTTCCAGAAATCTTGACCTACACCAAAAGTGGACATTGCCCAACCTATAGGAGAAGTTTGGTTTCATCAGTGTGTATATTTGTTTGGTAATAAGGAAAATTCTCCTTGTCTTTTAAGGAAATTGAACAAGGGTCCAGAATTTTACCTTCGATTTTCTCAAAACAACATTTTTCGGGATAGCCCCTTTATGCTTAAAAGCGACGTTATCTTTTGTGGCGTCGGTGGTCTTGTGGTTATTAAGATCTCGGACTCGCAAACTTGAGGTCGTGGGTTTGCATCCACTCAGGGACCTAGCCAGGCCATACATATCCGCGAAGGTTACACGTAACCAGTTAATTTTATCATCTGTGTTGTCGGTGGCCTAGTGTTGATAGGGGCACTAAACCGATACCTTTTCTCATTTTTTGTGGAACTCACTCACTCGCTCATCCTTTAACTCACTCACTCACTCACTCACTCACTCACTCACTCACTCACTCACTCACTCACTCACCAGGCATTTTAGTGATATCCTCAGCACCCAAGTTCTTCAACAGTTCAGTGTAAGGATTAGGGGGCCGCACTGTCTTCAGGGTATCGTCCGTGCTGGAACCTATGCATCAGAGTTAGTAAGAGGGAGTCTTTCGTCACTTATTTTCAGGAAGGAAAGTCTTGATTCCTGCACCCCCCCCCCCAAAAAAAAAAAATTATCCCTTGCATCCCCTCCCCCTCCCCCAACCCGCCTTTTCTCTCTCCCCCTCTCTCTCTCTCTCTCTCTCTCTCTCTCTCTCTCTCTCTCTCCCGTTCTCTCTCTCTCCCTCTCTCTCTCTCTCTCTCTCTCTCTCTCTCTCTCTCTCTCTCTCTCTCTCTCTCTCTCTCTCTCTCTAAGATCTGCGCCATTGCATGAGGAAAATATCAAATTAGAACCGAAAGTAGAGCTTTTCCTTGCTGAGTCTCCCTGTTAGCTTGAAGACATAGGCAAAATCAAAAGTAACCTGCCTTTTAAATAATGAAGACTGTTCCGATGAATGCGTAAAATAGCTACATTTTAAAATAAAACTTTTTTAAAAAAAGAGAGATACATAATTATATCAGACCGTAGTTTTTGCAGGCCACTGCGGGGCTGTTGAGGCATGAGTACAAGGGACCATTCACGGCGCATCTCGGCGGGCCTACACTGCGTTTGGCACGGGAGCTGCTGCCTCTCTTCTTGGTAGGAGTCGATGACGCAACTGCTGTCCTTGGACTGCCCTGTGTCCGGCTTTCCTTTCCTCGACCCTTCGGGAGCTGCTTTATTGGACTCTGGTTACCGTTTGACCCCGTGAACTTACTACTGCATGTTTCGTCTGCGCTATTTTTATTGTGATGATGATGATGGTGGTGGTGGTGGTGATGGTGGTGCTTCATGTTTGACTGTTCAGACGACATGACCTCTTTGTATGCTGAGATCTCAAGGGTTTTGTTTCAATGATTTAGTTCTTTTCCAAATATGTTTGTCTGAAACATTTTAGTCGGTGTTAATAACGCACTGCCGTGGCATAAGCTCATTTCTTTGACTTACGTATGTCAGGAGGTTCTTCAGTGGTAAGAGTTTCTTGCAAGGTATTTACACTTCTTTGTTTTTGGCGCCTTCGGAAGTGACGTAGGCTTGGAAAACATTTGTAAATGTTGGAGTATAACAAAGATAGTAGAAGACAAGATGGGCCACTCAGCCTAAAAAGTGTCCGCAGGAAGTATGCTCTTTGCTTCAGATGGCGCTGCAGTCTGTTTTGAAGCTCTCTTTCGTTTTTCCAGAAGAAGAAGAATAGGAATAGCACCTCCTTGCGTGCGCAGATCGACTGCTGTTCATCAGCAGTTCGAGTACGTTCAGTGCGGAGTTTTAGGTGTTTTTTTTTTATTGACCTCTCGCCTTTCATTGTAAAGTCAAATTAAACAAAGAAAACCATCACCCTTTCCTCCAGAAGAGTTTTTTTTGTCAGCGTAACCATTTTACAAAAGCCTTCTTCCGAAATTTATCCCAAAACTTGCTAGTTTCACTTTGATTTTTTAAAACTCAAGTAGGGTAACTCTGTTCGCAAAGAGTGCGCTTTTGTGAAGAGGGCGCCACCAAATTTTGAGGACACTTTTTTAATTGGCTCAAAGAGAGAAGTGGCCCATCTTATTATTTACTATCATTGAGTATAATGATGACTTTTTATAATATTATCGACCGGAAAAAGAAATGTATGAATTAATGCAACTTAGTAAAATTTGTTAAAGGCGATTTTGTTTTTGTTTCTGTTTGGTTTTTGCTCGTTTTGGGTTATTTTTTGTTTGTGTGAGTGTTTTTTTACGGGGCGTGGAGGGGGGAGGAATCGGTGGGGATGGGTTGCTGGGTGTGTACTTATGCAGCTTTTTTTAAGGTGGGCTTGATTTTTGCTATCGTTGTTGTTGCTGTTGTTGTTGTTGCTGTTGTTTTGGTTTGGTTTGTTTTTTATTTGGGGGGCATTCACTCGCTCGGTCGCTTGCTCTCTACTCACGCACTCAATCACTCATCCATTTACTCACTCACTCACTCACTCACTCACTCACTCACTCACTCACTCACTCACTCACTAAGGATTGGAATGGGGGTAAGGGTTGAGGGGTTGTAAGTGGGGGCTTGGAGGTGGGGGCTCTATAGTGAGGGTCTTATTGTGTTACAAACACTTTTTTAAAAAAATCCAACTAAAACCAAGCATTTCAGCAGTTTTGTTGTGCTCTTCATGAAAAGTCTTTGTATTCCGTACTGGAACCTTTTTTAAAAATATCTCTGTCTTTTTTATGGGGTGCGTTGTATCCCACTCTGCCGTGGAAGGCAGAGCCTAACAGGCCTCTTTCAAAAATGGTCCAACTGTATTGATGGAGATCACAAGAACATCGTAACCATTGACGATTATTTGAACAATTCATTATTTGTATAACTGAAGTTTGCAACCGAATCATCAACTAACAAACAAACCAAAAATCGGACACAAAAAAGTTTGTAAATATTTTTATTGATCTGCTTCTATTTTATTCATGCACTTGTTTTATGTATGTTTTATGTGTCTAAAAAACAAAAGTGATGAAATATCTAAATAATGCTTATCACATCAGGTGAACCGTCAATCGCTTCTGGGCAATAAATAATATTAAATGACAGTGGGAAATGCACTTTAGACACAAGAGGAGGTGTCGATGGCAGAGTAGTCGATAGAAAGTGGGATTGTGACGTTGATGAAGATGCTGGTGCTGGGCTGAGATACGACAGGTCCGGTTATTCTGGTAGTCAGAGGGGTACACCCAGAGTTCACGGCTACCTCGAGAGAGTTAGAGCCAATCTGCAAAGGAAGGTTCAGAAACAAGATAAAATAATAATAATAATAAATAGCATTTGTATAGCGCGTGTCCCTACTCGAAAGCAGGCTCTATGCACTTTACACTATATACTACCCCAGCAGACCATAGAACACTCAGAAACATTTTCAGCTTCCCGGGAAGCATATAGTGCAAGTAGCTGGTTAAGCGCTCAAACACTAACAAACTGACAAGATCTTTCCCTGTCTATTTGCTGGGTACCCATTTTCACCTGGGTGAAGTGGGGAAAATTCGTGTAAAGTGCCTTTCCCAAGGACACAACGCCGGGCCCGCGGCTCGAACCCCCGAACCCGCAACCTCACGATCACGAGTCCGGTAGCCTAACAACAAGGCCACCGACGCCACAAAAGGTAAAGGTTACTGTTAAAATTATGTCAACAGACCGATGCCGGTGGGTCTTACGCTCTGCGTAACTTGAGTTAGTTCCACAATGGTGGGATGGGGGGTGGAATGGGGGGGGGGGGTATTTTTCTGTTCTGTTGTTGTGGGTGGGGGGGGGGGGGTGA
>NW_004797648.1:294971-295963 GCF_000002075.1 Aplysia californica | reverse complement strand
TTTTTAAAAAATCCAACTAAAACCAAGCATTTCAGCAGTTTTGTTGTGCTCTTCATGAAAAGTCTTTGTATTCCGTACTGGAACCTTTTTTAAAAATATCTCTGTCTTTTTTATGGGGTGCGTTGTATCCCACTCTGCCGTGGAAGGCAGAGCCTAACAGGCCTCTTTCAAAAATGGTCCAACTGTATTGATGGAGATCACAAGAACATCGTAACCATTGACGATTATTTGAACAATTCATTATTTGTATAACTGAAGTTTGCAACCGAATCATCAACTAACAAACAAACCAAAAATCGGACACAAAAAAGTTTGTAAATATTTTTATTGATCTGCTTCTATTTTATTCATGCACTTGTTTTATGTATGTTTTATGTGTCTAAAAAACAAAGTGATGAAATATCTAAATAATGCTTATCACATCAGGTGAACCGTCAATCGCTTCTGGGCAATAAATAATATTAAATGACAGTGGGAAATGCACTTTAGACACAAGAGGAGGTGTCGATGGCAGAGTAGTCGATAGAAAGTGGGATTGTGACGTTGATGAAGATGCTGGTGCTGGGCTGAGATACGACAGGTCCGGTTATTCTGGTAGTCAGAGGGGTACACCCAGAGTTCACGGCTACCTCGAGAGAATTAGAGCCAATCTGCAAAGGAAGGTTCAGAAACAAGATAAAATAATAATAATAATAAATAGCATTTGTATAGCGCGTGTCCCTACTCGAAAGCAGGCTCTATGCACTTTACACTATATACTACCCCAGCAGACCATAGAACACTCAGAAACATTCTCAGCTTCCCGGGAAGCATATAGTGCAAGTAGCTGGTTAAGCGCTCAAACACTAACAAACTGACAAGATCTTTCCCTGTCTATTTGCTGGGTACCCATTTTCACCTGGGTGAAGTGGGGAAAATTCGTGTAAAGTGCCTTTCCCAAGGACACAACGCCGGGCCCGCGGCTCGAACCCCCGAACCCGCAACCTCACGAT
>NW_004797648.1:291637-294485 GCF_000002075.1 Aplysia californica | reverse complement strand
CATCTATCGCTGTAGGGGTTTTTTTGTTGTTGTTACACTTGAGAAGCACAAATAAAGTCTTTCTTCTAGGATAATGTAGTATCCCGAACAACGTGTGTCTTGCCTTGACCACTGGGGTAAAAGCAGCAACCGTTCTAAATTAATTAATTACTTTGTCACCTCTCGCTGGCACGGGGGGGGGGGGGGGGAGGGAGAAGGGGAAGGAGGGGGATTTACAAGAATTTCAATCACTCTTCTCCAACTTGCTACCCTAGCCTTGAGTTACAAAGTTCTATCTGCTCGGTAGGCCTACATAGTCTTGAGAAATTTGACGTTACGCAGATTCTCAGTTTCATAACGTGTCCAGCTTTCTATACCGAATGCATTTATTTGAATATCTTGATAACGACTTTGAATAATCTTACGATTTTGAAAAAGCGGATAGAACATTTGTGAGGCAGCGTGGTAGAATCAGGCTCTCGTCAAAATAATCAAAGTGAAGAAACTTGCATTTTTCCGCAGGTTTGTGAATTTTTATCAAACTTTTGTCCAATAAATGGCTCATTTCTGTGTGGATTTTTCTAAAAAGCTTTGATTAAAGGCTCAAAAATATAAATTTTCAGTTACAACGGACTCTTAAGCTAAGGCAATAACTAATCTTCGGCGGCCATTTTCTCACTAATTTTACTTTTGAAAACAGGTGAACCCCACCTCCTTCTTTCGCAAATATCTCGATTTGTATTCAAGATAAATGGATATTTTTTTCATCCAAATAAAGACAAGTGAACAAGCTTCAAGATGACACCAATAACTCCCAAAAATTGACGAGAGCCTGATTCCACCACGCTGCCTCACATTTGGTTTCCAACCTCATGGTCTTATTAAACCCAAAATGATCCAAAATGTCAGATAGAACTTTGTAGTTCTAAGAGAGCGAAAATTACATGGCATATAGCGTTTTGTTTTGTGAGGAAAAACTAACGAATTAGAAAACGCTAGGCTATAATAATAATAATAATAATAATAATAATAATAATAATAATAATAATGATGATGATAATAATAATAATAATAATGATAATAATGATAATAATAATAATAATAATAATAATGATAAGAGCATTTTATCCCGCCTTTCCCCACAGCATGGGCCCAAGGCGTACATAGGAGATTAAAAACGCATTCATACTAACACCATACAAATTCATCATGTGCGCACTTTTTGACAGCAACATTCTTTCCGACAATAAAAAATGCTCATACAAAAAGGCAAAGGTACTGTAAATTAATTCAGATATTTCTTAGATGTGTTTTGAGTACCCTTTTGAAGGTATCGATTTTATTTCGCTCCTCAAATCATGAGGGAGAGTGTTCCAAACTGTTGGCCCAGAAAAAGAAAAAGCTCCCTCACCATATTATTACTATATGTCACTTGTCTGTTACTCACAGGATATCTGAAAGCCTTGTAGTAGACACCTCCAACAGCAGGTCCTATGACGGACTCAGACACGAGGGTAGCACCAAGGGGAATACACTTGTGGTACATCTCGGGGTAAGGCAGAGGGGTGATTCTGGAAGAAGAGAGTTGAGACGTAAGTCGCGGAGAAAGAGAAAAATGAACAGTTGAGAGAGAGAGAGAGAGAGAGGGGGGGGGGACGAAGAGGGTGTCTGTGTGTGTGAGAGAGATAGAGAGAGAGATAGAGAGACAGACAGACAGACAGACAAAGAAAGAAAGAGCGAATGAGAGAATAAGAAAGAGAGAGTGTGTGAGAGAGAGAGAGGGGGGCATAGAAAAAAGAGAGACAGAGAGAGACACACACAGTGAGACATGCTGAATATGAATATTTATTTCTGTGTTGCAGGAGCTGGCTACATGAACTGTTAACTTGGTCCAATGAAGGATCAAACAAATAATGTATCCATTCTAACTTGTCTTTTTTTACATGAATATTTTGATTCCTCCTACCCCCCAAACCCCCCTCCCCCAAATGACTACAACAGAGTTATGAAGCAAAGATGAAAGAAAAATAAAAGGGAAACAAAAGTATTCTGTCTGAAGTGAAACTCACTTGCATGTTGTTCCGTCGCTGGTGTAAGTTTTATTGTTACCGAAGTCCACCAAAGTAAATGCCTTTGGGTTTGTGGTTGCAGTTCGAGGGCGCAGGAGATTCTTTTTGGCATTGAAGTCAAGTCCAAATGAGCTGTAGATCTGTGGAAGAAGACATGATTGGTTAGTTGTTATCAACGATTAGACGTTCTCGATTTATAGCCGACCTTTTCATAGATCCTGTAGAGGAGGGAAGAGCAGCTATGTCTTTATACGCCTGCGATGTGACCTACCCGCAAACTCGTAAGTAACCAAGTAACCCGTTTACATGCGGTGTGTGACACAAAAGGACAGTAGTTACGTAGTATTGTGCAAAGGCCATTTTCAACACGTTGATATTGATTTTAAAATACAACGAAGAAATGAATAAGAGAGAGAGAGAGAGAGAGAGAGAGAGAGAGAGAGAGAGAGAGAGAGAGAGAGAGAAGAGAGAGAGAGAATATAAGAATACAGATTAAAGAAGAAATGAGGACAGAAGAAAAATGAACGGATTAAAGAAGACTCGAGGATTGGGTGAGAAATGAGAAAATAGCGATGGATCAACGATAAAGAGAGAAGAAATGAAAAACAAAAAAGAAAGTATCACAACGCGAAGTGACATTCTATGTGTTTAAGAATAGCTGTAGTGAATTTGTAAAAACCCTCACTGAATCTTTCTCGATCTCTCTTTCTCTCACATTCTGTGCAATCAAGCTCATTTCACTTCTCGTTCTTTTTCGATATGGGAAATCTCTCTCTCTCTCTCTCTCTCTCTCTCTCTCT
>NW_004797648.1:282108-289938 GCF_000002075.1 Aplysia californica | reverse complement strand
TCTCTCTCTATCTATCTCTATCTCTCTCTTTCTTTCTTTCTTTCTCTCTTTCTCTCTCTTTTTCTGTCTCTCTCTCTGTCCCTGCTCAAAGTGTTTGTGTGTGTGTGTGTGTGTGTGTGTGTGTGTGTGTGTGTGTGTGTTTGTGTGTGTGCGCGCGCGCGCGTGCGTCAGACACCCCCACATCCTCCTTGAACATGTTAGTTTTAGTTTTAGTTTTATTTTGGTAAGATTTTTACGGCACTTGTAACACAATATAAATATCGTTGAAGACGTTAGTTCGATTTTAATTCATGTTTCAGACGTAAGCAATGATTTATGACTATGGATATCAAGTTGAAACTTTTCCTCACTCATTGAAAAAAAACAACCCATTAAAAACAAAAGAAAGCTTCAGGTTGTTTGATTGTAACTTTTACGAGAAGGTCGTATCAAGACACAAAATATAAGTGACCTCTAACAGAAGCAAAATCATGACCACAAAAACAATGTAAACTTACGGGAAGAGTACTTGATGATGACTTCCAACACCGGTTGTGTGATTTGTTTGATCAACAGTGGAGTTTTTATAGCCGGAGATAAGGATGATCTCCTAAAGAGCAACCCCCCCCCTCCCATACATACGCTCCCCCCCCCTTCCTCCACGTCCACTTCCAACACCCCCCTTCCCTCCCCCATCCACGTCGAGGGAGATGAAAACAGGTTAAAGTTGCGGACTGCTGGGCTAATTCAAGTGAAGTGTAACGCGGGTCTATCCGGGTCACCCTGAAACGTTGCTGTCCTAGGTGGCTGCCCGGAAAATGTCTCAGGCCTTGCAAGTCGGCAGTTTGTTATTACTTACTTTACTTTTTACTTTTTCATCCTCTGTTACCGTTAAGCGTCGAGGGGCGATGCAGTTTTCTATGGTAGGCCAGCTCCACAGCTCTTTCAGTTGTGATGTTACGTTTTTCATTGCTAAATTTTTTTTATGAAAACAATAAAACTGGACTGCCCATAATAGCAAAGAGGAAGAAAATGTTAAAGGTCAACTAAACAGAGCATCAATTGTTGGGCATATTGAGCTTGCTCTTGGTGGAAAAATATCCATCTATATTGAGTAGAAGTCAAGATATTTGCAGTTAAAGAGATAAGGATCGCCTGGTGTCAGTGGCAAAATTAGCGAGAAAATGGCCGCCAGCCAAAGGTTGATGACTTCCAAGCTAAAATATCCTTGGAAACTGCAAGTTTACGTATACTATGCCCTGCCTCTGATTACCGTTTTTCAATAAAAACCAACCCAGGGACATGTTTTAAATAGACATAGACGATGTTGAGCCCCCCCCCCCCCTCCCCTTCCGAAAAAAATGTAATTCCCGACCCAGCAAAGAAATGTTAGTTTCTTTGATTTCATTATTTCGACAAGCGCTTGATTAGAGCACAATACCGAACAAATGATGCACAGACACTTGAAACTGTGAAAAAAATTATAAGCCACCCATTCCCCTCCAGCGAGGTGGGAAAAGCCCAGAAAAAGACCCCACACAACAGATCTTTTGGACCAGATGCCATCACCATTCAGGCTTGTAGGGATATTGCCAGGCTGCTATATTAGTCTTCAACACAGTATTTTCGTGGTATTTTCTCGAAAAAAGGGCACCCACTAGAGTGGGACACGTACAGAAAAAATTCACTAAGCTTAGTTAGTCATTTTGAAAAGATTTGTGGCAAAGCCCTTAAATGTAGAGTAAGACACCCAGTTGAAGGAAACATAATAAGGAGAAAATTCGCTAGTCAGTCATTTTGGAAAGATGTATGGCAAAATCCTTTGAAATAGAGTAAGACATGCAGTGGAAGGAAACCTGAGAAATTGACAATTTGTATTGAGAAAACGAATTGGATGCACATTATTTTTTTTATATGACTTCTTCGCCTTTTGACAATCATGTGAAAGAGCTATAGAACACGGCAGAGATATTCTGGGCATAGCGTTCGTGGATCAGAAGAGTACATTTGACCGAGTCGATAGGGACAGCTATGGCAGAGGAAAACAGACGACAGAACATGGTTAAGGGCAGTAAATGCTCAATCTGAGTGGATCCGAGCGTTTCTCGGACGAGATTTCTAGTCCGAGAACGGTTCCAAGTCGGAACGAGGCCACGCGCGGAGTGGCTTTGTTCTTTCCCGTTTTTTCCGCGGTAGGAATTTTGGAGTGATATTTTTTAGCTTACGTCATCTAGTTGACAGTAGCTAGTAGGTCGCAAGGTTGGGGCAAGCTTGTTCCTATATTGGATGAGAAGAAGAAGGCAGAATTGCAGGCGCCACCGAGTGCATAATATTTATCAACGAAGTAGATAATGTTATATATGTGTGTTTGGTATTAAACTAGCGTCATTTTTCACACTGATTTCAAATCTGTAGTCAAAATTGAGATTTGAGAGAGAAAAAAAAAGTCTCTAAAATCCCTCCCACTTGGAGGTTTTGTCGAATCAAGGGTCACATCTAAGCGCTGCACTTAGAAACGAATCGTACGCACTCCGTGCGCTCTAGTAATTTTCATAGTGAATAAATTCTCCAGATGAAATCTAGTTCCATGACGAGAAACACTTGGATCCACTCAGATTGAACCTTTAGAGAGCAGGAAAGGTGGTGAAAGGAGAATATTTTTAGAGAATAAAATGTTCAGTCGCTGTCAGGATTTGAACCCGGGACCTACTGAATGAGAGGGGAACAATGTACCTTTACACCACGAGAGCCCCCTCCGTTACTCACCATAGTCTACATGGATAAGATAATACAAAATCAAACAACATCCTAATATAGCTAAACGAACAGCTTATCGCAGAATTAGACTCTCATTTACAAAGACTAGGACAGCCTCCGTGAACAAACCACTAAATTTAACCCCTACCAACTTGTACCCATCCTCTCCAACTTTGATCAAAGTTGTTCCTATTTAGGAGTGTATTTTTATTTTATTCAAAGTTGTCAATGAAACATCATGGTACTTATTTATGTACTATCTTATTTTGTGGATTTCATTGAGTTGGGCACATGTCATTTTTTCGTGTTATCTTTCCTGTTTTCACGAATCATTAACTGTAATACTCTACTAGCTAACCTACCTAATACTACTCTTCGCAAATTACAGCGTTTTAAGATTCATGCTGCTAGGTTTATACTTAGTAAAACAGACAAAGGAACACATTATATGTTAAAAACATTATGCCATGTTAAAAACATTATTCTAGCTCCCTATGGCAGCTAGAATATCGTATAAAATAAAATTTATAAGAAACGTTATGCCATTAGTGTGCGTGTCAATCACAAAGCTACCTCATTTCTTATTCATCTCCAAAACGATTTCTGTTCTACCTAAATCACTGAGATCAGGAGATCAGTATCTTTTAAGATTTTCCAGGAAATGAGGTAAGCAATTAGATAATAGAAGTTTGACTTCCTTGTTCAATAAGTATGGAATTCCTTTCCGCAACCTTTGAGACAAACAACACCTGAGTCTAATTTTAAAACAATTGTTTAAAGATGCATTTAATTAACTCATTTCTCAACCAGTAGCTTCATTTTTCAGTAACGTGGTACGTACATGTCAACGTATTTGTTTATGCATTTTATGTTTTTGTTAACCCACTGATCGCTTTGTAAATTACTCTGTCTTTGTGCGTGTGCTCAGTCAAAATGATGTATTTGCGTGCGTTTGTGACGAGAGGGAAGGTGTGTTTGTAAGCGTTTGAGTATGTATTTGTGTGTGTGTGTTTGTGTGTGTGTGTGTGTGTGTGTGTTAAACAATGTGTGTGAGTGTAAGTGTGTGAGAGAGAGAAGAGAGAGAGAGTGTGTGTGTGTGAGTGTGTGTGTGAGTGTGTGTATGTGTGTCTGTCTGTCTGTCTGTCTGTCTGTCTGTCTGTCTGTCTGTCTGTCTGTCCCTCTGTCTTTCTGTATGTATTTTATTTTTTCTGTGAGTGAATATGTGCAAATATTGCTTTTTCACTCACAGTTATAGTACATTTTCATGAATGTGTACTTGGAATTATGCAAAGCGTCCACATCTTTGGTACATGGGAGCAGGTGCTCTAAAAATCCTCATTATCATTATTACCAGTGCCAAAGCTGGACCCTCAAAAACCTTAGCAATGTAAAATAAAAGCAAGTAAAATGAATTTATATCTTTCAAGGGCGCTAAACATCACGACAAGAGACGAAGACTCCCTACAAGTGGGCGTCGAATCAAGCATGAAAATTTAGGCACTTCAGTGAAATTTTCAAACTTCTCCAGGGGCACTAAAATTTAGATTATTGAAAAGAGCTTGGCTTTCTGTTTTCAGAGCTTTTTAAATTTTTGTGCTATCTTTGTTAGTTTAGAAGCAGCGACCGTTTTTGTGAATCAATTTTCGCTCTGATTTGGCCAAATTTTTGCACTGCATTTTGTGCCACCAAAACTCGAAATTTTGCTTCACAACGTCATAAAATCCTTAATAATAGTTTTATCGTGACCATTGAGGTATCATTTTGTTTGCTGTTTTATGTAGAATCAATATATAAAAAATAAAATTCAAGTACATTAAGAGTAAAATTCTATTTACCGTTTAAATACGTCATAATCGTGACGTCGGGAGTCCAATGCCTATTATCCCTAAAAAGAAACGGGCACACTTTCCATAATAAAGGTCCGATTTTCAAAAGAAAAACATCACTCATTTTGTTTTAAAGAGTTCTGTTACTTGCTATAAGGGGAAAATGATTAAAATTGAAAGCAGTTTCAATCTTACTTGCATAACTCAAGCAGGAGGTTGGCGGGTGCTCTGGGTGTGGTTTGTTCCTTTTTTACCTATTAACAATCAACCGTCCTTATCTCTCCTCGTTCTTTTCTGTGTATGTTACTCTCTTGTAACACCTCTAATCTTCGGGGCTTATATGACCTATTTGTGTTGCAAGTGCTGTTAAACCCAAGCATGACACAGACTTGAAGAATATGAAAGCAAATTCAACGAGTATGGTATAAAGCGGGAAATCACCATAGAATAATATGACAATTACTGAGGGTCATCGAATACAGATAGATAGATAGATATAGATATAGATATAGATATATAGATATATATATATATATATATATATATATATATATATATATATATATATATATATATATATATATATATATAGATAGGGGGCTCTCGTGGCCTAGAGGTTAAGGTGTTGGCCTCTCATTCAAAGGTCCCGGGTTCGATTCCGGGTAGCAACCAAAAAATTTTCTTCTCTAAAATTGTCTCCTTTCCCATCCTTTCCTGATCTCTAACAATGTTCTGTTGTCTGCTTTCATTTCCACTTTCTGCCCCCACCCCCTCACCTCCTTTGCCCCCTCCTCTGGGCTCCTGGCTCTTTCTGCAGCCTTTCTACTGCTACTCCTTGGCTCCTCCTAACTGCTGTCTTTCTGCCACACCCCTGATCTTCTGGTAGGAAAGATCTACACCTAGCCTTCTCGGACAAGGGCGAAAAATCTCGGAGGGCCCGTGTGCAAGTTGCGCACGTTAAAGATCCCTTGGTGGTCTAAAATCGACAAGAGTAGGCTTCGGCCGCCACCCGGGCAAAATTCCAAATGTCCTACCAACTGAAAAATATTAGGTGTGTCCCGCGCGCTCATATGACCTATGCAGTTGCGAGCGCCGTAAAACCCTATACTAAACAACAATATATATATAGATAGATATAGATATAGATATATATATAGATAGATAGATAGATATATATATATATAGATAGATAGATAGATATATATATATATATATATATATATATATATACACTATGCAATGATTCATATCCCGAAGAAGAGCGACACCAGTTCTATGATCAACTGATTGACCTTTTAAACACCGTGGATGACAAAGATAATGTGACAATGATGGGGAACTTTAACGGCAGAGTGGAAACAAGGAAAATGACGTGGGGGAGATACATGAGGCCACACAGTGACAGGGAAACAGATCAAAACAGCAATGGAGAAATGCTATTACAGTTGTGTGCAGAACATGAGCTCGTCATGTCAAATACCTTCTTCCAACACAAAAGGACTAGGAGTCAAGTTAAAACTTGGTACAAATGCAATGATCTAAAGATAGCATTACAAATTTATTTTATCCTAGCCAAAAGATCGAAACTGAGAAAAATCAGAGACTCAAGAGTGATTCCCATCTACATCACAGACACTGACTACAGACCAGTCATCATGACTATTGACACACCAAACAGGAAAAGGCCAGAAGCAAAGAAACACGAGAAGTCGTAAATCTCAGAAATATATAAATGACAATAACAAGGATAAGATACATGAACGTTTGAAAGATGTATTTCACAAATTTCGCCCAAAATTGGGAGACATGAAAGAGGAATGGAGCCACTTCAAAGCATGTGTGTACAGAGCATTAAAAGAAGAGTTCGGCACCAGGAAAACAAGAGGGCAGAAAAAGAAAACAACTATATGGTGGAATGACCAAGTGAAGGAAGCCGTCCAACTGAAGAAAAAGGCATTCAAAAAGTGGTAGAAATCAAAGACGGAGGAAGATTACATCCTATACAGAAAGGACCGCCCCTATACATCAAGGGCAGTAAAAGAAGTTAAGAACAGATCCTGGACAGTATATGGAGAACGGCTGGTAACAAAATGTAAAGAAGACCCTTGAGAGTTTTACTAGAGAGTTAAAAAAGCATGAGGATGCGGGAAGAACCATTCAACCAAACTGAAATAGTCAATGATGAGCACGGAAAACCCTATTTTTAGAAAGCCAAAGATTAAGGAAAGATAGAAACGCGGAGCTGCTGAATCCTACAACAGAAACAACAGCAAACAGCTTCTCACCGAAAGAAACCAATCCAGAACCATCACTACTGCAGAGTGAAACCCAACATTTTATAAAGAATAGCCCCACAAACAAAGCGATAGGCGTTTGAAACATCACAGCAGAAGAGATCAAACTATACGGCCATATCGGAGAACTCTGGCTATGGAGGATATTTAACCTGGCCTGGGCGACAAAAGCAACACAGAGCCTACAGAGGAATATCCCTTCTAAGCCTTGTGGATATAACGTTTGCCAAGATACTGGAAATGAGAATGAGACCAATTGTAGAGACTCATCTCAATTAATCCCATTTTGGCTTCAGAAAAGGCAAGGGCTGTACTAACGGTTTTTTGCATTCGGACAGTTGTGTGAGACTGCCATTGGACATGACAAGACCTCACTGTCGTCTTCGTGGACCAAGAAAAGGCGTTCGACAGGGTAAAAAGATGTCAACTTTGGGAAGTCTTAGAGGTTTTAGTAGCGGTTTTACGGCACCCGCAACTGCATAAGGTCACATGAGCGCCAAGGGGTGGATGTCAACAGAGAAGTCCTTATAGGGAATTAGACTTACTCTGCTCACCTCTCTAGCTTCTACAGCACAAAGTCTGCTTCGACTATCAAGGCACCCCGGAAATAGCGGGTCACAAGAGTGTGACAAACATACAAAAGAAGTAGAGGAAAATGACGATAGTAACGATTAGGAAAGAAAAAGGCGCAATTCCCTGTTGTAGTTCAGGCATAGTTATAAGCATGCCATTGTTCGATCAGCCCATTTACAATTCTACTGTGCATTAGAACGTCCCCTGATTTGGAATGGCATAAAGACACTTCAGTCAGTGGCATCGCCCCGGGGGGGGGGGGGGGGGGTAGTCTTAGAGTAATATGGTGTTAAAGGACAATTGCTCAAGAACATCATGGCACTTTATAAAAACCAACCGGTGGCCGGAAGGGCCCAAAAAGGCATTTGGACTTTTTCCCCCTCCCGTTTGTGGATAAAAAA
>NW_004797648.1:279223-281881 GCF_000002075.1 Aplysia californica | reverse complement strand
AAGAAGAAGAAGAAGAAGAAGAAGAAGAAGAAGAAGAAGAAGAAGAAGAAGAAGAAGAAGAAGAAGAAGAAGAGGAAGAGGAAGAGGAAGCAGAAGAAAGAAACAAACAAACAAACAAATAAAGAAGAAGAGTTAATTAAAATAAGACAAATATTAAGCAAACCCTTTTGCAAGTGGTAAAATGAGAGCCCCTCTCCACCGCAGGATAATTCACGGAAGAAATCCGCTACTGGTCCGTCCTACTGGAGAGGGCAGTGTGCAGATGGGCCTACACACCCTTGAATCCTCGATATTGCGCATTTTTTTGCCAGCGAAGTACGCCAATATTTTATAAGCGCGGACCTCCGAGACTTACCGAGATGTGTGTTTTTACGACTTTGTTGTCAATCACGGCCATAGAGTTACCCCCTTTAAAAGTATAGTGTACATCTATGATCACGGCGATTCTTTCTTTCTTTCTTTCTTTCCCCTTGTTACAGAAAGACAAACAGACAGACACAGGGGAAAAAGAAGAAGAAGAAGAAGAAGAAGAAGAAGAAGAAGAAGAAGAAGAAGAAGGAGGAGGAGGAGGAGGAGGAGGAGGAGGAGGAGGAGGAGGAGGAGGAGGAGGAGGAGGAGGAGAAGAAGGGAGTTTGCCGAAAAATTACGGGTCCATAAATCTTCTTCTTCTTCAACAGAAGGACTATCAGACTGTTTCCCCATCACGTCTGGGGTATTCTCTCTCCGCTTCTCTTCATCACTTACACGGATAAGATCACGAAAGCAGCAAATGACAACATCAATGAACTGAGCGAGCTTGTATTTGCTGGTGACCAGAGTACATTAAATACAGATGAAGAGGAATTACAAAAAACACACCACAAAATTAATTAATGAGGAATGTAGACACCTAAACATGAAAATCTTCATTTCAAAAACAGAAGTTATGAAGGCAAGAAAAAACCCAGAGAAACTCAACATCCTTGTTGACGGAACACAACTCCAACAACAAGTAGAGGAATTTAAATATTTGGGAAGCATCTTCTCACTAGACGGGCGTATGGACAAAGAAAAAGAACTATGAAGGCAAATGCAGTGACCTACCAGCTAGCACCCCTTCTCAGTCACAAGAACATCTCAACTGAAGTGACATCCCCTGCTCATCAATAGAATCTTCATACCAACATTAACATACCAGTGCCAAACATGGTCTCTAAACAAGGCATGAGAAAGGAAAATCAATGCACGCGAAATTAGATGTTTCTGCAAAACCACCAACGTCACCAGAGGAGACCGCATAAGGAACGAGACCATACGTCTACCTGTAGTAAATTTATTAGAGCGTCAAAGAGTCAAATGGTTCGGACATCTAACCAGAATGCCCCAGAAACAACTAGCGGCAAGAGCTAACCACACCCGCGAATCCGGCTTTAAATCAAGAGGAAGACCAAGAAAGACCAGACTGGATGGGGTTAGAAAGGCCCTGGAACAATAATAATATAACTAATTAGCATATCTATCACAGACGCCGAAACCTGCACCTCCCCTCGACATCCTAAGGATACCACAGGAAGGAAAAAGTAAAATAAAATAAGAACTGAGGAGCAAAGTGAGAGAGAGAGAGAGAGAGAGAGAGAGAGAGGGGGGGGGCGGGGGCGGGCGGGGGGCATACAGTGGATCCCACAATCCAGTACATAGCATTTTTCGTTCTTGATCATTCGACAGAAAAGAAAGAAAATCTGGATCGGTACTAACAATAGACCTAAGAAACTTTATCGAGCAAATCATTGCATCAGATACTTTAATAGGCGTCCCAATTTAATTTTTGACTGTGTTAACAACACGAGTCCGGACTCTTCATACTAGATCTAGGCCCTAGGCCTACGCAATGAAAGGCTTTGGGCAGGGGGGAAAAGGAGGGAGAGGGGAGCTCAGTGAAAAGGAAATACTTGGGTCTAAAAAGTCTCGTTTTCTTTATACTATCGAATGAACTAAGGCACATAACATTACCAAAATTGATTAACTTTTTGAACTAAAGTTTAAAAATCTCTTGGCGATGCATTTCCCTGTCTCGTACATTTCAAACAATGAAGAGAGGGAGCCAAAAGCTCAAGGCGAAAATGCTTGACATCACGACTCTGCGCGATGTCACGGTGGAAGGGTTCAGCTAGGTTTTCGCGTATTTGGTTGATAAAAGGGTAAGACTACACTAGCCAAGGTAAGACTTCTACGATAACCATTTAAATGTTTTCTGGAAGAACAAAGAATGGCTTACCAACAAGGGTAGTTTGAAAAACATATGACGAGAAAATGTATCAAAAACCAATGGTTAAAAATTGTCTATTTTTCAACTTGAAATATTTCGAGACTCATTAGTCGCACATCGACCTGGAAAAAAGCGTTTAGAAGGCCATCCACAGGTCTTTAAAGACATGTATCGGACTTGAATGTTGGTCCCCTAAATTAAACAAAAATGTGGGCAGTTTGAACCCACTGTCGCGATGAGACGTCATGTCCAGAAACAAAACCCTATGGGACTTTCCGAAGCCGAATCACGCTGTAGTGAACGCGTTCACTGAAGTGCCTAATGAAATACATTGCGAGACAACAAATAAGGTGGTTTGGGCACTTTATGAAAATGGGGCCACAGCAGCCAGTCTAAGTCTTCAAAGTTACGTC
>NW_004797648.1:277364-278733 GCF_000002075.1 Aplysia californica | reverse complement strand
GGGGGGCATCACTTCATCTGAAAACCAGCTCTCGCCATTTCTGTTTGTCCTCTGCTTTCCTCAGATTGTCACCCATCGTCTTCTCTGCCCACCCTGTGATGTTGTCCGCCCATCTCCTTCTCTGCCTTCTTCTCTTTCTCTTTCCTTGTACGGTTCCTTGTAGCGTTGTTTTGGCAAGTCCTGTGGATCTTGTGAAATGCAAATACAATTAATTTAATTTTTGTCTCTTCACTGTGGTCAGTAGATCTTCATGCTGTCCCACTGCGTTTGTGATTTTGTTCCGTACCTCAGCATTTGGAATGTGGTTACATTATTATTATGTCGGTCCAAAAACCCAAATCTTGCCTATGTACGACAATTATTCCATCTCCCCAAGACAACATGCGGTATAAGAGAGAAGAGCAAATAAGATAAATTAAAGTACATATGGATGATGATACTCATCTGTACCTATACATATTATATTTGTGAAAGTCGTTACTTTAGCTGCCTAAAACTTCCGAACCACTTAACTTTCGAATATTAAAAAAATAACTGAGATTCAGAATAATTGAAAGGGTGCACATTTATATTAAGGAGTCTGAAGTCACTGTAGTTTAATTTTCAGTTTTTCATTAGTTTCTTGGGAAAGTCCGTCTTCTAAGACGCCATTGTATACAAGTGAGGTTTCCGTTCACTAGTCGTGCGTACTACTGATTCCACACCTTTGAAATTCTGGAGTGTACTACCACGAAAGCGGAATAGAAAATCAATCTATTCATCTCAATATCTAGACCTTCTAATTTTTTTTTGCATCTTTCAAGATTTACAGCTCCATTTCAGTAGAGTGTAAATATAGAAGGCCAATGACTTTCATTTGATGTTAATGCACGGATCATTCCTTTCATCGAAAGGGGGTCCAGCTAGTTATTCATATTCCCGTACATGTCCGTGAAGTTTGTCACCCTAAAGCACACTTAAGTCGGGACGCAGAGATGGGGTCTCCACACTCTTTGGAGCGGAATTTGGGTCGCTTTGGCGTCATGCACAAAAGACGCTCACAGCATATTTTAAGAATAGGAAGTCGAAATTCAATGCCACCCCACCTCCAAATTTCCCTCAGTTTCTACACCCCCCCCCCCCCCAAAATCTACATTATTATTATTCGTGTACCACCTCCGTTTTCCCCCTCCCCTTCTCTAGTCTTATTCAAGGCAAAAAGAAGTTAAAACTGGAGGACTCTATTCCATTTCAGTTTCTAAGAAAAAAAACTTCTAAAATAAAGCGGGAACAATAACCCTAGGTCCCCAAAAGGATTTGAACTCATAACTAACACGTGCTTGCCATGTACACTATCCTCGGACATAATGACAGGAAACCTGTGGGGGGG
>NW_004797648.1:275635-276879 GCF_000002075.1 Aplysia californica | reverse complement strand
GAAAGTTCAGGTGGGTGGGTGGGGGGTGGGGGGGACATGACATAAATTTGACTGAGAGGTCTTTGATCTGTCCCTTAACCACTTTGTCGCTGAAGCAAACAATTCTTGTGATCCAAACCAGGCATCCAGGGAAGAGGTCTGACACAAGGAGTTACTTCGAGCCTTATAGAAAAAGACACACCACGCTTATAGCTGACGTTTCTACCATTTATGATGTATGGATTCATATAAGGCGTGTTGTAGTTAAAGAACAAGACATGACATCCATAGAACATCTACAAATTGGACCCTAGTCTAGGTTTGGGGCAAGTACAAGCTGATAAAAACCCCCACAAAACTGTACAACTTTTTTATGTTAATATTTTCCGCCTCACTGAAGTTTTGCGCTTCCCATTTGTACACAATAATTGGAAGACAAAAGGAATTTGTCTGATATTTATTTTAGATAAATCCACAGAATAGTTTTGCTCTAAATAGCGCGTAATAGAAACAACCCATTTTCAGCTGTGTCCCCATTTTTGTAGCATGACGCACTAGTTCACATTAGACCTTCCACTCAAAATCCCAAGCGATTGCGCCATATTGCAAACTGCAGTAGTCTAACAGGCCAACAGAAGTCTGCAAATCGTTTTTTTAAAGTTTCTTTTACCTGCTGAGATCATGGTTAAGATAAGTAGCGAGCAGAGAGCTTTTTGTATTAAACATTTCCTCACCACCAACTCATTTCGTCAGTTTCGCACAAGGCACGGAAATAATGTTAAAGTACGCTTAATTAATGCCCTCTTTGTATCTTCATCTGTATATCGCGAGAAGTTACTCATTTTGTTAGCACACCTCCCCCATGTAGTGGCAGGGGAAAGGGGAGACAGGGGAAGGAGGGGGAGGGAAGAGGGGACGGAGGGAGGGGAGGGGAGGGGATGACATATCGCTGGTCTATGCAAGCCGTTACTTGAGAATGACCAACTTCTATCTGGTGACATTTTGAGCAGTTCTGAGTTTCCAAGACCATGAGGTCAGACATCAAATGTTCTGTCTTCTCTATCAAAATGTTCTGTGTTCTCTATCAAAATGTTCTGTGTTCTCTATCAAAATGTTCTGTGTTCTCTATTAAAATGTTCTGTGTTCTCTATCAAAATGTTCTGTGTTCGCTATCAAAATGTTCTGTGTTCTCTATCAAAATGTTCTGTGTTCGCTATCAAAATGTTCTGTGTTCTCTATCAAAATGTTCTGTGTTCGCTATCAAA
>NW_004797648.1:271448-275535 GCF_000002075.1 Aplysia californica | reverse complement strand
GGGAGACCATTAACATCTATCTATGAAAGCAAAGAACAATGCGACTACTACAATATTTTTTACTAATACTGGGAACAGATGTCTTTTCGCTAAACCTATATGACACAAACAGACAAAAATAAACAAAATCAAAAACAAAGTCAATGGAAGCTCTGTCAGTCGATCAGAACGAACCACACCTATGTCACCATCCCAAGATCTGGAACTTAGAAGACTAAAAATCATGTTGTTTGGTGTAGTTTTTATTGACCTGTCCGAAGTAGTCGTGTATTTTTAGCATACGTTACACATTTTAGCTGGCAAAATTACCTGATAAAAGACTTTTGATAACACACATAGTTCACAGGTGTTTAAATTCTCATGTTTCCGGTTGCCCGTTAGTCCTTTGTCTCAAAGTTACAGTTTTGAAGACATAATATAATTCTTTGCCATATCGACAGACCGAAGGGCTAGAACCCAAATGGCCGCTGGATAGGAAAAGTAAAAGTAAGTAAAGAAGACATAATATTATACTGAGTCGAAAAAGTCCTGTCACTCCCATCTGCTTTGCTTTTACTTTTACCCGCCGCTTATGCCCTTTTGATTTCGCGGAATACTCCCATCTTCAAAGTACAATATTATGCAAGTTGCCATTTAAAGGGCAATAACTCAGTCATCTTTTGATCAATTTTTACCCAAGTTTGAAGAAATAAATTTAAACCAGAAAGACATAGCTACTAATAAGAAAAAAACAACGCTATATTCGAAAAATATGATTTTCTTTTATTTAATAAACCATACTGTTTTATTTCAAATAGTCACCGTTTGTGCACTTAAGAACAAATTTATATAAACATGTTATTACTAAATATACCCAGGAAAGCGATGGCTATTTAAATGTCCAGTTGTTGACCATATCTCTCCTTAGAAACTTCAATAAACCACACAAAAAATTTCGAATAACCCCGTGGCATGTATTTTGGGGGTCGATTCGTCGGACATCCTGTTCAACATTGAGTTTCAACTGTTCGATCGCTTGTGGCTTGTCTCCGAAGACTTTGCTTATATAAAAAAAAACTAAAGATAATAACTGAAAGGGCTCGAGTTTGGAGGAATGTAGTGACCATTCATTTCCAAGCTTATAAGGTAAGGCTTTGACCAAACTTTTCTTGCCACCAATCAAGGGCCATTATAGACATTTGGGGTGTGGCCTCATCCTACTCGACCTCTACAACATAACATCTTCTCCTCCCTAAACGTATGCATAAATTTCTCAGCACGGTGAGATATCCATCTGATGTGACTGTCGCGGTTTTACCGTCTTTGTCTTGACACCAGAACGGGTCGACCACGCACATAGAGCTGAACGCTTTTAAGAATTGAAATTATGAGTTTAACCCAATTTTGGTTTGAATTTTTTAAACTTGATATGAGAAGTGTATCAAGGTAAGAAGTAAAAAATGTTTTCATATTCGTCACACTTTATGTCCTCATGGTAGTATTTTGTTTGTTTAAAGTTTTGTTATAATAAGTGCACAGATGACCGAGTTATTATCCTTTAAGTGGGTCCCCTTTTTCTAGACATCCTGTAGAAACATCTCAATCACTTCTAGTGGTGTCGGTGGCCTAGTGGTAAGGTTCTTGGACAAACAACCGTTAGGTCATGGGTTCGAATCCCGTTAGAGCCCGACGTTGTGCCCTTGGGAAAGACACTTTACACGAAGTTTCCTCACTTCACTCAGGTTGAAATAGGTACCCAGCTATATGCAGCGAAAGATCTTGTTATTGTGTAAGTGTATGAGCATGTGCAATCCGCATCTAGCACTGTACGCTTTCAGTTTCAGATCAAATGTACACATAAGAAATGCAAATGCCACATAGCAAGTTCAAATGCCACATAGAAAGTTTCACGCCATATAGAAAGTTCAAATGTTCAATAGGAATTTTTAGTGCACGATTGTGCGTAACAAGTTCAAATGTACAAATAGCAAATCAAAATGTAAACACAATAGCAAGTTCAAATGCCGCATAGCAAAAGCAAATATCCTCCACAAAGATTATTCAGCGTGAGAAGCATTTTTAATGTGCTGAAACCGACAACCATTAGCAGTTTAATTTTAGGGTGAATTAATCACCATTTCAAAAATCCCGAGGATGCTCCCTCGGAAAGAAATTCTGAAAGGACTGAAGCAAACAGACTTCAATATGCAGCATGGTTGATGTAGAACATTTTAACGTTGCCTTCATCCATGAGGCTTGTATCAAGCTGTTAACGAAGAAAAACCGAGGAAGAGCACGGAGTGGTCAATGCTTTGTTCCAGTAGTGCAGGGTGGAAGGGGACCGAACCTAACGATGACATTTGCTGACAAATGAATGGAGAACTTTGATCCCCGTTGCTTGTGTCAGATCTCACATTTGATGATGATGATGATGATGATGATGATGATGATGATGATGATGATGATGATGACGATGATGATGATGACGATGATGATGATGGCCACCTGAGGAATCGCCTGCCATTCCCCGTGGAGCGCAACCTTCACTTCTTGACGAATTTGCACGAGTTTTTGCAACCTGTTTCTAGTCCTATGTCAAATCGCTACCTCAGAATAAAGTTATATCCGCTCAGTGACTAGTTTTGAGAAATTTGACGAAATAACTTTCGAGTTTCTCAACATTTCAAGCTTTTTCGAATGCAGTTCTTTGCATAATATCTTGATAACGACTCTAAATAATTTTACGGTTTCGATGGAGAAGATAGAACATTTGTTTTCTAACCAAATGATTTTAGTAACTCACACTGGCCAAAAATGTCAGATAGAACTTTGTAATTCTAAGGATGTGAAATATCATCCCACAGAAGTTCCTTTGTGTTACAGTCTGGTGGTCTTGTAGGCCAGTCTAGAATATTGGTTTGATTATGTTTGCAAGAAATTTTGACAGATTACACAAGCATGGTTTCGGAAGTTGTAATGTTGAAAAATTCCACCATGTCTGCCATTATCTTTGTGATTCGGAGCAAGTTACAAAGTATACATACGGAGTAAAACAAAATAATGTAGACATTTGTGAAAAGACAGACGTATCCAAGTTGTTATTGTGTTTAAAAACTTCTACTTTGCCCCTCTTCATTATGCTTCTGCTTATTCATTACCTATCTCTACACACTCACTTATCTACAAAAAGATTTCTGTATATTTAGAATGGTCATTGTGCTGAATTAATTAATTTTTTAAGAGTACAGTTTTGAAAAAAAGGTTTCTATAATTTTACAAAATTAGGTCTGGTGGATTCATCAGACTTCACTTTCTTCAAGTGTCAGGTCTGGAGCAAACATTGACGATCATGGTACCCTACTCTTTCCTTTTGGCCGTCTTCTTGATCAGCTTGTTTGTTTTCATTGTGTTACATGTAATCTGTTGCTAGGTTGTTCAGACCATCTGTTTATGTTGTTCTTTGTCTTCATCTGCACTAACATTCTTTCCCCCTATTTTCCCGCACCGCAGACGACTACCAGACTGTAATTTGTCGGCGGTTGGCGTGTGCTCTGGTGTGGTTTGCGCCTTCTTTCCTATCCAACACCTAGCGGACTTTCCTCTCCCTCTTCTTCTTTGTTTGTTACTCTCTTGAGACACCTGTAATATTAGGCGGTTATATAATGACAAATATGAGTCTATTGTGTTGCAAGTGCCGTAAAAATATTACCGAAATGCAAACTCAGACTATAGTTAGTGCTAAATTCGCTCTGGAAAAACGGGCTCCGTTTGGGTTTTTTTTGGGGGGGAGTTACGATTTTCTGTTTTGTTTTGTTTTGTTTAAAGAATGGTGAAAGAAAAACTGCGTTTTCTGCATTTCTTGTCAAGAATAGATTACTTTAAAGTCCAGTCCTCGGTCGTTGCACCAGCCAAAGTCACGCCATTGCATAATGGAATCAATTGCAAGTGCAGTCCGCGTTAATGGATTATCCGAGGCATGCTACATTCGGTCAGGTAAAAAGTTCCTTACTTTGAGGAAAAGAAAGTTTGTAAAGTGTAACCTCACCCTAATTTAATTCACTGTTTTTAGGAGGGTTTCTCTTTTTCCTTTGTTCCTCTCCTCCCTCCT
>NW_004797648.1:270016-271348 GCF_000002075.1 Aplysia californica | reverse complement strand
CAAAATGTTCTGTGTTCTCTATCAAAATGTTCTGTCTTCTCTATCAAAATGTTCTGTGTTCTCTATCAAAATGTTCTGTGTTCTCTATCAAAATGTTCTGTGTTCTCTATCAAAATGTTCTGTCTTCTCTATCAAAATGTTCTGTCTTCTCTATCAAAATGTTCTGTGTCTATCAAAATGTTTTGTGTTCGCTATCAAAATGTTCTGTGTTCTCTATCAAAATGTTCTGTGTTCGCTATCAAAATGTTCTGTGTTCTCTATCAAAATGTTCTGTGTTCTTTATCAAAATGTTCTGTCTTCTCTATCAAAATGTTCTGTATCTATCAAAATGTTCTTTGTTCTCTATCAAAATGTTCTGTGTTCTCTATCAAAATGTTCTGTGTTCTCTATCAAAATGTTCTGTGTTCTCTATCAAAATGTTCTGTCTTCTCTATCAAAATCCGAAGACTATTCGGAATCGCTACCGAGATATTCCAAGAAATGCATTCAAAAAAGCTTGACGTTTTGTGAAGCACAACATTTTTTACGTCCCAATTCCTCACAACTCGGCACTGGGCACATAGAACGTTTGCAATTCTAAGGTAGCCAATTGTCCATTTGGGAAGAACAGAATTCTGCGAACAATTTGCATTTCGCTCTTTCTACTGCGTGTTTCTTATGGCTTCAACTCTAAGAAGTAGGAGTTTTACAGCAATGACAACGCAATAAGGTCATTTAATTATAAGTTCCGAAGATTAGAGATGTTAAAAGAGAGTAACAAACACAGAGAACAAGGAGGGGGAGGGGAGGATAATAGATACTTGGTAGTGATAGAAGGAGCAAGCACACCACAGCACCCACCAACCACCCGCAGTCGTTGTTGTTGTTGTTGTTGTTGTTGTTGTTGTTGTCGTCGTCGTCGTCGTCGTCGTTGTTGTTGTTGTTGTTGTTGTTGTTGTTGTTGTTGTTGTTGTTGTTGTTGTTCACCTACCAGGGCAGGGCCACTGACTGAAGTGTCTTTAGGCCATTCCCAAAGGGGAGATAGTAACATGTCCTTATGTACAGTAGAATTGTAAATGGGCTGATTCATCAATGTCATGCTCATACTGTGCCGGAACAACATAGGGGGAACTGCTGCTTTTTCTTTCCTCATCCTTACTATCTTCATTTTTCCTCTACTTCTTTTGTATGTTTGTCACTGCTGAGACAGCTGACGTGTAGACAACCTTTCCTAAAACGCTTCTTTAGAATGACACAGTTCTGTCTGACATTTGTGAGTCGGCGTGGGGAAATCATACTCTCGTCAATTTATGGCCATGTAGAGGTATTGGTATCATCTTAAAACTTGTTCAA
>NW_004797648.1:264583-267187 GCF_000002075.1 Aplysia californica | reverse complement strand
AGAGGCCATCAACAACCTTTCTCCAGCGAAGCCTGTCCTGTGCATCCTTTTCTAGCTGTTTCCATGATGTCCCCGTCTTTTCCATTTCCGCTTGTACCGCTTGCCTCCATATCATCTTTGGTCTTCCTTTCTTAGGTTTCCTTGTTGATTCCTTGTTGATTGGAAACCTGTCTGATGATGCTTTTCGGGGGTCTCCTCGGGGTGTGTCCAATCCATTTCCGTTTCTTCACCTGTATGTCTTCCTTTACTGGCATTTGGCTTGTTCTTTCCCACAGTTGAGCATTAGTGACTCGATCGTACCACTTGATCTCTGCAGTTTCCTTGCTGCGGATGCTGTGAGTCTCCATACAGTAAAACAGTCTTCACGTTTGTTTTGAAGATCCTCAGCTTGGTGTTTAATCCCAGTTCCTTAGACATCCATAATATATTCCTGAGGATGATGAATGCTGCTCTTGCCTTTTGGATTCTGACTTTGATGTCTTCGTCTGTTCCCCCTGCCTTGTTGATGACACGTCCCAGGTAGGTAAATGATTCAACATCCGCCAGTGATGCCCCTTGCAGTGTGATAGGAACGTCGGCTGCATTCATTCGAAGAGCTTTCGTTTTATCCGTGTGAATATGGAGTCCAACACTACGGGAGAAGGCCTTGAGGAGATCTGTTTTCTGTTGCCTCTGGGCTCGACTGTGAGAAAGAAGAGCCAAGTCGTTGGCAAAGTCCAAGTCTTCCAACTGACTTAAAAGGGTCCACTGTATACCTCCGCGTTACCCGATGTTATCTGCCTCATTATCCAATCCACTGCTAATAAAAAGAGAAAATGCGATAGCAGGCATCCCTGTCTCACTCCTGTTTTCACTTCAAACGAGACTGTCCGCAGCCCTCCAAGTAAGACACTGCATCGCATCCCCTCATACACCTTCTTGATCAATCTCACGAACTTGTCAGGTATTCCGTAGAGGCGCATGAGCTTCCATATTGAGTCCTTATCTAGGCTGTCAAAAGTTTTCTCGTAGTCAACAAAGTTAACGTGCAGGGAAGAGTTCCACTCTGTGGACTGCTCCACTAATATCCTCAAAGTTGCAATCTGATCTGTACAAGATCTCTTTTGACGAAATCCTGCCTACTCCTCTCTTAGTTTTACATCCACGGTTTCTTTCAGTCAGTATTTCCAGTATGGTATGACTTAAAAATCTTCCCAGGAATGGACAGGAGCATGATTCCTCTGTAGTTTTTACACTCATGCAGGCCTCCTTTCTTGGGTAGTTTCACGAGTAATCCTTCTCTCCAATCCTGAGGAAATTCTTCGCTGTCCCATAGCTTGCCAATAATTCCATGAAGAATCCCTGCCGCAGTTTCGATATCCGCCTTGAAAATTTCTGGGGGAATTCCATCTGGGCCGGCTGTCTTTCCTGCTTTCTGGTGTCTTATCGCCTCCTTGATCTCCTCTAAACTGTGCCTTTCTTCCCTCACCTCCAGATAAATCTCTGCAGGTGGAATGTCCAACTGTTTTTCTTGCCTTGGTCTGTTCAGTAGCTCTTTGAAATGCTCTTTTCAGCGTTCTTACCGAAAAGCAAACTCAGACTATAATAGTTTGTGCTAAATTCACATTGGAAAAAATGGGTTCCGGTTACATTCTATCGTATAACAAACTAGCCTATATTTATACTCTACTGGAATGGAGCAATAAAATTAATCTTGAGAGATGCAAAAAATTAGAAGGTCTAGACTATCATTTCCGCACCGGATTTTCTAAAATTGCAGAGACAGAAGCGTCTGCCTACGAAAACGATCGGCGAAATTAAAAATTTTTACTTTTTGCAGCAAAACTGTTTTAAAACTGAAAAAACGAAGGGCGTCATGATCTGGAGAACATTTTAAAGAATCTTTTTATGAAAACCGCAAGTCCATCGATGCAGCCATTAAAAAGCCTTTTGAACAGCAAAATTCGGCCACCACAAATAGATAATAGATATCGAATTCGGAGTCAGCATACCAAATTAAGAAAATAACTCACGAGTGACTCTTTTTCCTGCTAGATTTAGTAGATCACCAAAAAAGTAATGTTTTTTACACCATGTATGTACGTAGCGGTTCTTTGTTTTTGCTTTGTTTTATTTTGTTTTGCTTTTTGGGAGGCGGGGGTGGCTAGAGATTGTTTATAATTTTTGTTTGGTTGTTTGTGTGTGTGTGTGTGTGTGTGTGTGTGTGTGTGTGTGTGTGTGTGTGTGTGTGTGTGTGTGGCTTACTGTCTAAAACAAAACCCGATCTTCGGCGGGGGTTTGACTTAATTATGCGGATCCGACTTGCTACTTCATGTCTTTACCTAAGAATTGATTTTAAACGCTGTACTTTTCTATTTTAAAACAATTGTTGACTGCCATGAGAAACTAAGGCACTGTGGCTAGATATTGTTCAATGGTAAAGAAGGGTTCATTGTTTAGCCATGTGTTCTTTGAGAAAAAAAAAGTCCAGTCTCATCTGTATTTGTTTGTGTTTTGGTTAGTTTTTGTTTTTGTTTTTTTTGTTTTTTGTTTGCGTTTTTGGTTGAGCGTTTTTTGTAAGAAAGGGGGCGGGGGCATAGGATGGGGTAGAAATGGCAGAGGGAG
>NW_004797648.1:258441-264483 GCF_000002075.1 Aplysia californica | reverse complement strand
GTGTGTGTGTGTGTGTGTGTGTGTGTGTGTGTGTGTGTGTGTGTGTGTGTGCGCGCGCGCGCGCGAGTGTGATTAGACATTCAGTACTTGTTTTTGGAGTATTTATTTTCAGTTTACTAATCATTATGCTCGTAGTTTTCAGTTCGATTTTGTGTAAAGAGTAGCACATCTACACTGGAAAGGTCAAGCAGTGCAGAGAAAACAACAACAATAAATCGGAAGGACAGAAACAATAGTAAGAAAGAAAAGAATTAAAATCTACCAGTGGCCCCTTCCACTACCCACGCTCGTAGTTTTGACATCAGTTAACACATGCTTGTCACTGCTGTACATATCTGTTTGTTTTAGTCGTACGGTGTGGTGGATTTACAATAAGCCATAGAGTTTATAATATATTAAATGACCAGTTCCACACTGTGCACTTATTTTTGACTCGTATTTAGGATGTGTAGCTTGTGATTTAAAATATCCGTGTCCGTCAAGAAAACACCAGTACGATACATATATTTTTAAAAAATGTAATAAACTTCCTAAGGAACATAAATTTAAGAAAAACAATTCTTTACTCGTATTTTGGAGGTGAGATTCTGAACTAATATCAGTGTCCTTTAAAATAACACAAAGACGATGCAGATTTCTTGTTATTTAATAAGCTTCCCAAGGAACATAGATTTATTGGAAAAAAATTACAGACGTAAAATTATTATAAGCGTGCCACCAGTCGAACGGGTTACAGGAAGAGTTGTAAACTGTGTCAGTCGAGCTATAGAATTTTTCCATGGTATGGACAGGTTACGAAAGTGTAACGGAATTTTGAACGCTGACAGTATGCTTATCATTGCCTGAAGCAAGGGCGAGTCAGTCTGCGCCAGTATTTGTTTTGTTGTCTTCTTTAGTTGTTGTTGTTGTTGTTGTTTTGTGGGTCTCTTTCGTGTTTTCTTTGTTCGGTTTTTTTTTCACATATTTTGCTCAGTGATTTTTTTCGGAGCACCGGAGAGGTTCTTTTTTTTAGCGGGTAAAATTCGTCCCGGGAACAGCGACTGTGCTGAGCGATTACATCATTTGGTAGTATTGATCATTGTAAACAGCAAGGAATAAAAAAGGGGTTGAGACTTGTAGAATTTTCAAATTTTATACAGGTTCGACGTAAAGGGCTTCATCAGGAATATGATACAAAAAATCATGGTACCGGTATCGATGTGGCCCACTAACAATAAGAATAATTTTCGTTTACAAACTTATTGAATGTTACATTCTCTCTCTATCTCTCTCTGTCTCTGTCTCTGTCTCTGTCTCTGTCTCTCTCTCTCTCTCTCTCTCTCTCTCTTGTCCTTTTTAACTCCCAGTGGAGCAGAAGCCATCGACAACATTTCTCCAGCGAAGCCTGTCCTGTGCATCCTTTTCTAGCTGTTTCCATGATGTCCCCGCCTTTTCCATTTCCGCTTGTACCACTTGCCTCCATGTCATCTTTGGTCTTTCTTTCTTACGTTTTCCTTGTGGATTCCTTGTTGATTCAAAACCTGTTTGATGATGCTTGTCGGGGGTCTCCTCGGGGTGTGTTCAATCCATTTCCATTTCTTCACCTGTATGTCTTTCTTTACTGGCCTTTGGCTTGTTCTTTTCTATAGTTGAGCATTTGTGACTCGATCGTACCACTTGATCCCCACTATCCTTCTTAGGCATCCGTTTATGAAGCCCTGCAGTTTCCTTGCTGTGGATGCTGTGAGCCTCCATACAGTAGAACAGTCTTCACGTTTGTTTTTTGAAAATCCTCAGCTTGGTGTTAAATCCCAGTTCCTTAGACATCGATATATTCCTGGGAATGATGAATGCTGCTCTTGCTTTTTGGATTCTAACTTTGATGTCTTCGTCTGTTCCCCCTGCCTTGTTGATGATACTTCCCAGGTAGGTAAAGGATTCAATATCCGCCAACGGTGCCCCTTGCAGTGAGATAGGAACGTCGGCTTCATTCATTCGAAGACCTTTCTTTTTATCCGTGTGAATATGGAGTCCAACACTACAGGAGAAGGTCCTGAGGAGATCTGTCTTCTGTTGCTTCTGGGCTTGAATGTGAGAAAAAAGTGCCACGTCGTCGGCAAAGTCCAAGTCTTCCAACTGACTGGAAAGGGTCCACTGTATGCCACCGTGATAACCGATGTTGTCTGTCTCATTATCCAATCCACTGCTAATAAAAAGAGATAAGGTGATAGCAGGCTTCCCTGTCTCACTCCTGTTTTCACTTCAAACGAGTCTGTCCGCAGCCCTCCAAGTAAGACACTGAAGCTCATTCCTTCATACATCTTCTTGATCAATCTCACGAACTTGTCCGGCATTCCAGAGTTGTGCATGAGCTTCCATATTGCGTCCCTATCTAGGCTGTCTTAAGTTTTCTCGTAGTCAACAAAGTTAACGTACAGGGAAGAGGTTCACTCTGTAGACTGCTTCGCTATCATCCTCAAAGTTGCAATTTGATCTGTACATGATCTCTTTTCACGAAATCCTACCTGCTCCTCTCGTAGTTTTACATCCACGGTTTCCTTCAGTCTTTCCAGTATGGTACGACTTAAAATCTTCCCAGGAATGGGCAAGAGCATGATTCCTCTGTAGTTTTTACACTCATGCAGGCCTCCTTTCTTGGATAGTTTCACAAGTATTCCTTCTCTCCAATCCTGTGGAAATTCTTCGCTGTCCCATATCTTGCCAATAATTCCATGAAGAATCCCTGCCTCAGTGTCGATATCCGCCTTGAGAATTTCGGGGGGGGTGGTGGAATTCCATCTGTGCCGGCTCTCTTTCCTGCTTTCTAATGTCTTATCGCCTCCTTGATCTCCTCTAAACTGGGTCTTTCTTCCCTCACCTTCAGATAAATCTCTGCTGGTAGAATGTCTTACTGTTTTTCTGGCCTTGGTCTGTTCAGTAGCTATTTGAAATGCTCTTTCCAGCGTTTTTACCGGAAAGCAAACTCAGACAATAGTTTGCGCTAAATTCGCATTGGAAAAAATGGGCTCCCGTTATATTCTATCGTATATATAACTAGCCTATATTTACTCTCTACTAAAACAGCCAGTCAGATCCTCAGAAAACACCGACGAGTCAATAAGCCCTGGTTCACAACTGCCATCCTTAACCTGTGTGACAAAAGGAGAAAACTAAAGGAGAGAAAGAAGCAACCAGATGGTGCAAAGGAGTACAGAGCAGTCAGCCAAAGAATTAAAACAAGTATGAAAAGGGGGAAAAAAATTGGATCGAGGAACAATGCCAAATAATCGAAAGCAGCCTGAGGACAAACAACAGCAAGAAAGCATATCACTTAGTAAAAGACCTGACAAGCACTAAAGACGGGCGCACCACCACCATTCAAGACAAACAAGGAAAATGCCTGAGAGGAACAAGACATTTTGAAAAGATGGACAGAATACTGCTCAGAATTGTACAACTACAAAGCCACGGGAAACCCCGAGATTCTAAACGTTCCCCCAGCAACCAACATCGATAACCACCCAATCCTTCGAGAAGAAGTTGAAGCAGCAGTTAAAGCACTGAAGAAGGGGAAATCAGCAGGAGTGGACAACATCCCAGGAGAATTGATACAGGCAGGGGGAAATGACATGATAAGCGCTCTGACTGTCATCTGCAACAAGATCTGGCTGACAGGAAAGTGACCAACACCATGGACACAATCACTAGTGATTACACTCCCCAAGAAAGGTAACCTGCAACTATGTCAGAATTACCGCACCATCAGTCTAATAAGCCACCCCAGTAAGGTTATGTTGAAGATAATGCTGAACAGATTGAAACCACAGGCAGAGAAGATCATTGCCGAAGAGCAGGCAGGCTTTAGAGCAGGGCGCAGCACAACAGAACAGATCATCAATCTCAGGATACTGTGCGAGAGGTACCTCCAACACCAACAAAACCTATACCATATCTTTGTGGATTTTAAAAAGGCCTTCGACAGGGTCTGGCATTCAGCCTTATGGGCAGCCATGAGGAAATATAACATCAACGCCAACCTGATCAACGTCATACAACAACTATACGACAAGGCCTCCAGCGCAGTCTATCTTAACGGCAGCATGGGGGATTGGTTCAGGACAACGGTCAGGATTAGGCAAGGCTGTTTACTCTCTCCCACTCTCTTCAACATCTTCCTAGAACGAATCATGACTGACACTCTGGAAGACAACAATTGAACAATCAGTATTGGAGGCAGGACAATCACTAACTTGCGTTTTGCCGATGACATCGATGGATTAGCAGGAGAAGAACAGGAGCTCGCCACACTAGTGGAGCGGCTGGACACAACCTCAGCAGCCTTCGGCATGGAGATCAGTGCAGAGAAAACCAAGCTAATGACCAATAACACCAATGGCATCAATGCGGACATCAAAGTCAGGGGCGAGAAACTTGAAAGTCAACAGCTTCAAATACCTCGGATCTATCGTCTCAGATGAAGGCTCAAGACCAGAAATTCTCTCCAGAATCGCGCAAACAGCAGCTGCGCTGTCAAAACTGAAGCCTATTTGGAGGGACAGAAACATCATGCACAGCTAAAAAATTAGACTAATGCGCTCACTGGCCATCTCAATATTTTTATACGCCTGCGAGTCGTGGACACTAACAGCAGAAGTAGAGAAAAATATTCAGACCACAGAGATGAGATGTTACCGCAGACTCTTTGACATCTCGTACAAAGACCACCTTTCAAATGATGAAGTACGAAAGAGAATCACCAACACAGTGGGGCAATATGAAGATCTACTGACCACAGTGAAGAGACGAAAACTAAAATGGTGTGGGCATGTCACAAGATCCACAGGACTTGCCGGAACCGTACAAGGAAAGAGAAGTAGAGGAAGGCAGAGAAGGAGATGGGAGGACAACATTACAGAGTGGACAGGAAAGACGATGGGTGACAATCTGAGGAGAGCAGAGGACAAAATAGATGGCGAGAGCTGGTTTTCCAATGCAGTGGTGCCCCAACGGTTGCCCCAACCACGGGATAGAAGAAGAAAAAGGAATGGAGCATAAAATTAATCTTGAGAGATGCAAAAAATTAGAAGGTCTAGACTCTCAAAACAAAATGCGCCTCGCAAAATATCATTTCCGCTCCGGATTTTCTAAAATTGCAGAGACAGAAGCGTCTGCCTACGAAAACGATCGGCGAAATTAAATTTTTTTACTTTTTACAGCAAAACTGTTTTAAAACTGAAAAAACGAAGGGCGTCATGATCTGGAGAACATTTTAAAGAATTTTTTTTAATGAAAACCGCAAGTCCATCGATGCAGCCATTAAAAAGCCTTTTGAACAGCAAAATTCGGCCACCACAAATAGATAATAGATATCGAATTCGGAGTCAGCATACCAAATTAAGAAAATAACTCACGAGTGACTCTTTTTCCTGCTAGATTTAGTAGATCACCAAAAAAGTAATGTTTTTTTTACACCATGTATGTACGTAGCGGTTTTTTGTTTTTGCTTTGTTTTATTTTGTTTTGCTTTTTGGGAGGCGGGGGTGGATAGAGATTGTTTTTAGTTTTTGTTTGGTTGTTTGTGTGGGTGTGTGTGTGTGTGTGTGTGTGTGTGTGTGTGTGTGTGTGTGTGTGTGTGTGTGGCTTACTGTCTAAAACAAAACCCGATCTTCGGCGGGGGTTTGACTTAATTATGCGGATCCGACTTGCTACTTCATGTCTTTACCTAAGAATTGATTTTAAACGCTGTACTTTTCTATTTTAAAACAATTGCTGATTGCCATGAGAAACTAAGGCACTGTGGCTAGATATTGTTCAGTGGTAAAGAAGGGTTCATTGTTTAGCCATGTGTTCTTTGAGAGAAAAAAAAGTCCAGTCTCATCTGTATTTGTTTGTGTTTTGGTTAGTTTTTGTTTTTGTTTTGTTTGTTTTTTGGTTGCGTTTTTGGTTGAGCGTTTTTTGTAAGAAAGGGGGCGGGGGCATAGGATGAGGTAGAAATGGCAGAGGGAGAGAGGGAGATAGAGAGAGAGACAGAGAGAGAGAGAGAGAGAGAGAAAGAGAGAGAGA
>NW_004797648.1:248726-258341 GCF_000002075.1 Aplysia californica | reverse complement strand
ACACACACACACACACACACACACGCTCACAGCCTCCTTTAATCCCAAATATCTTGACTTCTATTTGAGACAAATGTTGTCTTATTTTTTTCTTTCTTTTTTGGGGGGTTGTTTTTGTTTTTCATAAACTCATACGCCCGAAAATTTTCGGGCGCCTGATTTCAACCAGATCGTGACAGAAATGACTGAAAGGCAACTTGCTTTCTCCTTTGAATCTAAACGGAGAAAAGGGAAGTAAGAAGGTAATGTTCACGCTTAATGTACCGGTATTGTCATGGTTATCGCTTTCTTTTATTGAAAAAAGGGAAGTAAGAAGGTAATGTTCATGCTTAATTCACTGGTATAGTCATGGTTATCTCCATCTTTCCATAGACTTGTGCAAGTTCAAACTACTTCAGAAATTGTCAGTCAAAGAACATTCAGCCAGTAATTCAAGGCTGGCAGTAAAAATGGGGGTTTAAACTTGATAGAATTATGGCGTGTAAAATGAAAGAAACATGTCAAAAGGACAGATTTTTTTCAGTTGTTTTCTTTATCTAAAACTTGAAAAAGCCAGCAACAATATAATAATAATATATTATATTTACGCTTTATATATGTGAGGCATCGTGGTTAAATCAGGCCCTTATCAAAATAATGACGTCGAAGGAGCTGGCATTTTTCTCTGCGTTTTGCAATTTTTATTGAATCTTGCTTTTTTTTTACATAACACCATTTAATTCAATTTAAACACAAATTTCTGTGTGGGTTTTACTGAAAAATGTTGACTTAAGACACAAAAATTATAGAGTTGCAGTTTCTAAGGACTCTCAAGTCTTGGAAATCGCTTTACCTCTGAAACTAAGAGACCACCCCACCCCCACCCCATCCCAAACCTCCTACAGTCTCAAATATGTCGACTTCTACTAGTGATATATATGGATTTGTTTGGTTGGGGGTTATTTTTTAACAAAAGCAAGACAAATATGAGCAGAAAAGCTGGAAGCATCTTTCTTTCTTTGTCCTCCTACAGTTTTGAATAACTTATATGGTCGGTCATTACACTCTAAGTACTGGTAATGATTTATAAGCTTTTGTGCCTGCCAGATTGTAATCAGTAACCAATTACTGTCTTTTACCGAAGGTGCTGGCATTTCCTACGTTTCTTTGCCTGGTAAAACTCTATCCAAACCTAAATGTGAGCTGAAAAGCTGAAAGTACTTTCTTTCCTTGTCCTCCTGCTATTTTAAGTTTCTTGTGCGGTCAGTCGTTAAACTTCGAGTACTGATTACAATCAAATAGATTTTTTTGCATGCCTAGTTGTAACCACCAACACATTATTGTGTTTAATCATTGGTGTTATCATTTCAAAAAGTTCTTTGACCGACTGTTCTATCAAAACCTATATGTTTGCTGAAAAGTTGCAATTGTCTTAATTTCTTTGTCTTCATGGAGTTTTGAGTAAACTGAGCGGTCGGTCGTTACACTTTCACTACTGTTTATAATTAATTGCTATTTGTGCCTGCAAGTTATAACCACCAACACATAATTGTGTTTTACCATAATACTTGCGTTTTACAGGTTTCTTTGCCCCAATAAACTCTATTCAAACCTATCTGAATGCTGAAAAACTGGAAGCATCTTTTCTTCTTTGTTCTCTTACTGTTTGGAGTAATGTGTGTGGTCGGTCGTTACACTCTAAGCTCTGGTAAAAAAAAATTCTTAAATTTTGTGCCTTCCAAATTGTAACCACTAACAAATTATTGTGTTTACCCTAAGGTGCTTGCATTTTCTACCTTTCTTTGAGCGGCTAAAGTATCCAATCCTAAATGAGTACTTAAAAGCTGGAGTCATCTTTCCTTCTTTGTCCTTATACTGTTTTGAGTAACTTGTATGGTCGGTCGTTACTCTATTGATACTCGTTATAAATAAATAGCCTGTCTACCTGCCAAGTTTTAAACACCCTCACATTATTGTTTTACCATAAGTGCTTGCGTTATATAGACTTCTTTGCCCGGCTACCCTCTGTTCAAACCTAAATGAGTGCTAAAAAGCTGGAATAATCTTTTTATGACCTATTTCTGTTTTAATGAAATAGTGTGGTCGGTATTTACACTCTAAGTATTAGTTATAATTTATACCTTTTTGTGCCTGCCAAGTTGTCACCACTAACCAATTATTGTCTTTTACCAGAGGTGCGGGCATTTCCTACGTTTCTTTGCCCTGTTAAATTCTATCCAAACCTAATTGAGCGCTGAAAAGCTGGAAGCATATTTCTTTCGTTGCCCTTCTACTGTTTTCAGTAATTTTGTGGTCGGTCGTTGCACTCTATAAGTACTGGTTACAATTTATAAGCTTTTGTGCCTGCCAAGTTGTAACCACTAACCAATTTTTGTGTTTCACAATAGGTGTTGGCATTTCAAACGCTTCCTGGCCCGGTTAAGCTCAATCCAAATTTAAATCTTACTGAAAAGCTGGAAGCCTCTTTCTTTCTTTGTCTTCTTACTATATTGTGTAACTTGTACGGTCGTTACACTCTAAGTATTAATTATATTATTCTTTTGTGCCTGCCTAGTTGTAACCCACCCACACATTATTGTGTTTTAATATTAGGTACTTGCGTTTTATAGGCTTCCCTGCACGGCCACACTCTACCCAAATCTAAGTGAGTGCTGAAATACTGCAAGCATATTTTTATTCTTTTTCCTCCTAATGTTTTGAGTAGCTTGTGCAGTCGGTTGTTACACTCTCAGTACTGATTATAATCTATAAGGTATTGTGCGTGCCAAGTTGTAACCACCAACAAATTATTTTGTTTTACCATATGTGCTGGAATTTCCTTCACTTCTTTACCGGGCTAAACTCTATCTAAACCTAAATGTGTGCTAAGAAGGTCGGAACATCTTTTTTTCTTTTTCCTCCTACTCTTTTAAGTAACTTGTCTGGTCTTACGTTGCACTTTCAGTCCTGATTATAATCTATTAATTTATGTCTGTAACAAGTTGTAAATACCAACACGTAAGTCTATTTTTCAGAGGTGCTTAGGTTTTATTGCTTCTTTGCCCTTAAGAACTCTATCCAAACTTAAATGTGTGCTGAAAAGCTGGAAAATCTTTCTTTCTTTATCCTCTTACTGTTTTGAGTAACGTGTGCGGTCGGTCGTTAAACCCTGAGTACTGGTTATAATTTATTATCTCTTGCACCTCCCAAGTTGTAATTACTGACCAATTGTTGTGTTTAGCCATATGTGCAAGCGTTTTATAGGGTACTTTCCCCGGCTAAACTTTATCCAAACCTAAATGTGTTCTGAAAAGCTAAAAGCGTATGACTTTCTTTATCCACCTACTTTTGGAGTAACTTTTACATTCGGTCCTTACAGTCTAAGTATTGAATATATTAATTTTTGTTCCTGCCAAGTTGTAACCACTAAAACTTTATTGTGTTTTTCCATAGGTGCTAGCGTTTTATAGGTTTCTTTGCACGACTAAACTCTATCCAAATCTAAATGTATGCTGAATAACTCGAGGCATCTTTTTTCCATTTGTCCTCCTACTCTTGTGGGAAACTTTTGCGGCAGGTCGTTACACTCTCAGTACTCGTTATGATTTATTAGCTTTTGTGCCTGCCAAGTTGTAATCACGAACACATTATTGTGTTTAGCTATAGGGGCAAGCGTTTCATAGTCTGCATTTCCCGGCTAAATTTTATCTAAACCCTAATGAGTGCTGGAAAGCTGGAAGCATCTTTTTTTTCTTTGCCCTTTTACTATTTGGAGCAACTTGTGGGGTCGGTCGTTACACTCTACTGCTTAGAATTTATTAGCTTTTGTACTTGTCAAGTCGTAACCTCCAATACACTATTGTGTTTACCACAGGTGCTGGGATTTCCTACATTTCTTGTCCAGGTTAAACTCTATCCAAACCTAAATTTGTGCTGAAAAACCGGAAGCGTCTTTCTTTCCGTGTCGTCTTACTGTTTTGATTGACCTGTGCGGTGTTTCGTTACACTTCCAGTACAGATTATTATCTATCAGGTTTTGTGCATGCTAAGTTATAACAACCAACACGTTATGTTGTTAAACCATTGGAGCTAGCAATTTATAGGCTTTTTTGCCCATGTAAACTCTATCCAAACATGAATATGTTCTTAAAAGCTGAAATAACTCTACATATCCAAACATTGACGAGCGTCTGATTCCACCGTTTCGTGACATGCGCGCTTTCGCACATACACACACACACAGACACACACATACACACAGAGAGAGAGAGAGAGGGAGAGAGAATGTGTGTGTATATTCTCTATCTATCTATCTATCTATCTATCTATCTATCTATCTATCTATCTATCTATCTATCTATCTATCTATCTATCTATCTATCGGTCTTCCTATCTATCTATATATCTCTCTCGATCTCTCTCTCTCTCGATTTCTCTCTTCATTCTTCTCCCCTCTCTCTCTCTCTCTCTCTCTCTCTCTCTCTCTCTCTCTCTCTCTCTCTCTCTCTCTCTCTCTCAGCCCTCTTTCTCTGTCACTGCCCCCTCCCCCCCCACACACACACACATACATTCATACATACACAAACACATACACGAATAGATTAGATGAATTTAACAAAACAAAAATGATAGGTCGGAAAACATGGTCTTACTGTCGAGAGAGAAGGAGGAAAGAAAAGCATCGTTGTATGACGTTGGGTTTGAACTACGAATGCCCACATGTTTTGTCAAGTTTGCTATCAGGTATGTGATCTCTGTACATATTGATTCACGGATCTATTTATTATGTTGAGGCATTGGTGAAATAAGGCGCTTCTTAGAATAATTAAATCGATAATATATGCATTTTTTGGGTCTGGTTCGGCAATCTTTATCGAATTCCTGTTTGTTATTGTTGTTGTTTTTAGTTCAACACCCTTTATGCCCATTTAAAAACACATTTCTGTGCGTATTGTACTGAAAACGCTGATTAAAGACACACAAAAAATGTGAGTTTTCAGTTTTCAAAGCCTCTCAAACTATGGAAGTCACCAAACATTGCGGGCCATTTTTTTCGCTAATTTTACCTCTGAAACCAGGCAACCCCCACCTCCTTCAATCGCAAATTTCGCAACTTCTATGCAAGATAGATGGGTACTTCTTTCATTGAAAGATATAATACACAAAATTAAGAAGCTTTAAGATGGTACCAAAAGCTCAACCTGCCCAAAAACTGACGAGTGCCTGATTCCACAGAATCGTGACACATATGGAATGGTATGCATTGTCCCGTTCGTTTCTTCAGTACACCTTATTAATCACTACAGGGCTATCTAAGAGGCAGGACCTCCGATTCAATGTCCATTTAGAGCAATACCAAGCTAAGCCATATAAACTTTCCCCCATATCCAAGAACAAAAGGATATTAATTCTAATCTAGATCTAGTCAAAAGTGCTTTTTATGAATGAACATGTTTTATACGCCCCCGTCGATATAATTTAGATCATTTGGGGGTTGGATTTCAAGCCTGAATGCGAGGGCAAACCCGTGCTGAGAGGGATACAACGTCCCAGAGAAAAATACAGCGATATTGGATAAAAAGTCTCCTGTTTTGAGGATAGAATGCGGGCCGTGTCCCTTATGAGACAGCGAAGTGCCTAACCGATACATCACAAACGCTGGTTAACTATGACGTGGTAGCTAGCACATATATCCGACTAACAGCTCAGCAGACTAAACGCAATGTTGTTGCACATTTCAAACCATCATACCCAAAACCAGACACAGGGATTTGCACAATACATTAAATGATATGCTTGCATGGTGTTGCCTGCCTTTTTAAAGTTTCAGATGTGGGTAGTTGGCGGGTGCTCTGGTGTGGCCTGTTCCTTCTTTTCTATCAAACATCTATTGTCCTTACCACTCCTCCTCCTTTTTTGTGTTTGTTACTCTCTGATCTCCGACACTTATATGACCTTGTTGTGTTGCACGTGACGTAAAACTCTTACTAAAACTAAAGTTTCAGATTAAGAAAACAGTCATGAAAAATCTGTAGGAATAATAAAGTCGCGCTTCATTTTTATGGTGCCCCAAAACATCGCGTACTCAAAGAGTTAATTAGGTCACCCGCACAGTAGAGAGGCATGAAACCGACTGAGCTATCGTTGTTCTTGTATAGATTTTTTTTTTCTAATACGGGAAATAATATAATAATGGTATAACAAGAAAAAAGTAGTTTTAAACATGTCACATCCTTATCTTTTCTCCGGAAAGAAATTTCACAACCATTCCCTCCACTGCCTCGAATGGACACTCACTTTCCTCACGTGTCGTTTCACCTTTCTGACCACTCATAGCTCTTACATTTTACTTCTGTTTATCTTTTTAAGTACCATCAGAGGTTGTCGAGATTTTGAAAAAACTTCCCTTACCAACGTCAAGCCGACGGTCGTCAGTAGTTGGTGCTGTCGGTCCAAATTGTCATAAGTTGGCACAGACACAGGAAACAGTTAATTAAAGAATAGAAATTGAAGCAAACATTATTTTTTTAAACTGAACTAAATAGAAACAAAACCGAATGCAACAGTTGTGACCAGAGGTTTAAGACCACTTAGGAACAACAGGCAATTTTACTGTTGTTGCTACATTTTGCATTATCTTCCAAAACTATTTAGTAATTCCTTCCACTATTTCTGCCCTACTGCGTGACACGTAAAGTTTGAATGTTCCCAGTGCATTCAGTCGGTACTTTGAAGGCTATGAATCTTTTTGGAAGCATTTTTCTATATCAGTAAATGCACTTAAAATACTGGGAAAAATCACACTTTCTGACTTTCAAAGAGCCCAAAATAATGGCTAACAGCAGCTCAGTTCACTCACAGCATGAGATTTTATCCTAAATGGGATGCTTTTGTTAATGTTATACTTCCCGTCGATTGATTGATAAATCCGGGTTCAAACTTTATAAACTAGTCTGTAAACCAAGACTGGCCTTGGATATGAAAACGAAGCGGCTGGCACCTGCCAGAAATTATGAGCACTGGACTGCAGAACATTGGAGCAAAGTGATGTTTTCAGACGAATCGGCCATATAATACAGCTGTTTGTAATTGGGCAGCATCGTGTCAGGAAGACATCAAGGAATAGATATGATGAAATCTACACCACACAGACAATTAAATGTTCACCAAGTTCGATGATCAGGAACGTAATTTGAAAGTCTGAAACTGCAGGAATACATTTCATTTTATCCATAGACGACTATGAATGGCCAAAAGTACTTGGAATTGTTGAAGGAGAAAATGGAAATACACATGCATGATCACAGGGGCAAAATTTTCGCCTCCAATAGCACTCCGTGCGAGAGGGTAAAAATCTGTGCAAAAATACCTTTAACGGATCACGGTCACGACCTTGAAGAAGCTTGTAAATAGCCCTAACCTCAATCCTACTGAAAATTTCTGGCAATTCATGAAACACAATTTCTCAGACAAACAGCCTTCAAGCGCAAAAGCCTCAGAGTGTGCAGTCAAAGAAGTATGGACACGTCAAATTTCACCAGCATACTGACTAGACATATTCCTAAACCCCCACATCAAGCACGCTGCGTCCTATGCAAGCAAAATATGGGCACACGAAGTACAAATGTGTCACGACGAAGTGGGATCAGGTGCTCGTCAATTTTTGGGCATATGGAGTTATTTGTGTCATCCATATTAAAGCTTGTTCATTTGCCTTGCTTTCAATAACATAATTATCCATTTATCTGGAACAGAAATCGAGATATTTGCGATTGAAGGAGGTGGGGTTGCCTAGTTTCAGAAGTAAAATTAGCGCGAGGCCTCCAAAGCATCATGACTTTCCTAAGAGTCCTTGGAAACTGCAAAGTTGCATTTTTTGTGCCTTTAATCAACGTTTTTACATAAAATCCATAAATGAAAGTGTTTTTTAAAGGACAAAAAAACAAAAATTTGACAAATAAATTTCCAAACTGGCGAAAAATGCAGATTTCTCGGATTTCATTAATTTGACGAGCGCCTGATTTCACCACGATCCCTCACAAATGTACTATCTCGCGATTACGGGTCCGGTAGCCTGACAGTACAAAAGGAATACATGTATTGCACATTTATTGGTGTTCTTCAAAGAGCAAAATGCAGAGCTGCGGTGAAACAGGTCGGTAGATTCTTTTCTTCCTGAAGTAATGGCGTAAGGAGTTGTATGCCAAATGATTTATAAATTTCTTGCTTCTTTGGCTGTCTCTGCTTTACAATCTCCTGGGGGGGGGGGTCTAAAAATGAATCTTGCTGCCAATTGTCAGGGCTTTACGACACTTTAACCTGTCAAGATTTGTTTCTGGTACATATTTTAAAATCTTGTACAAAGAATACCATTCTAAATGTAACTTGTTTCTTTGCCAGTCAATGGAACCGCATGTTAAGGCGGAAACGATAATAAGAAGGTGGAGGTGATGCTGATAGTGACTTAATTTATTTTTTTAATGGGTTTTTGGTTTTGTAGTTTTTAAATATTATTTTTCTTCCCTCAACAGGATGTACAGGCATCTGTGGTGTGGCGGTCAGGCGATTTACTGTTGCACACAGGAGACCCAGGTTCGATTCCTGGGTGGGGATTTAAAAAATTTATCATCGAGAATCTCGGTTTTTGTGCTGTAATGTTGTATCCCACTAGGTGGGGGGGGGGGTTGGCCTTGAAAGGCAAGGTTCGAAGCCCGCCTCTTAAATTACCTAAATTGTGCCGATGGGGGGCGTAAAAAACAAACATTTAAAAAGGAAAAATTCAACAGGATGTGTCCAAGTCTCTTAGGCTGGCTCGTTGACACTATGACAGACGCTGCCCCACCAAAAAAAAACCAAATAAGTCTGACACAACAGTCTAGACAAGGACATTGTAGGTCGCGCTTTTGTTTTTTGTTTTTTGTTTTGTTTTTTCGAGGGTTTTATTTTGGGGGTGGGGGGTGGGGTCACCAGAAAGCAGTAGCTTCAGAACAAAAATAGGTCACCGATAGGGGAAACTGATCACGAACTTGTTTCTGTTGGTGTCGATTATTGCTAAATGAGGTGGTAAAAGTGTAATCGAATGCTCGCTCGATGCGCAGGGAAGCATGAATATGTTTGAACGACCTATCACATGTACAGTTAACACTAACAGCTTTTCGCCCTCTTTGTGTTATAATAAAATAATGCATGATGCAATCACTGTAAAACTACTCTTTTATTGCCTTTTAAAGGCACACCCCTATGTGGTGTGTATAGAAAAACAAGTTGATCAAAGGCACAGAACGGTAAATTTGCCGTTTTCAAGAACACTTCGGCTTTGGAAATCCTCAAACTGTGGCAGCAATTTTTTCGCTAACTTTCCACTGACACCTCCATCTCTTTAAATGCAAATAAGAGCACGAATGGTAGTATCCTGCTTGAGATCCTAATCCCACCTACTTGTGGTAAGCAAGGATAAACTAAAATTGTTCTTCGGCTTAAACGCACACACACACACACACACACACACACACATACACACACACACACACACACACACACACACACACACACACATAAACAAACGAACAAACAAACAAAACGCTGAGAGATGTCATCTATCATTATTTAAATTATTCGATTACAAAAGGATGCAAG
>NW_004797648.1:242989-248626 GCF_000002075.1 Aplysia californica | reverse complement strand
TAAGCTTTTGTGCCTGCCAGATTGTAATGAGTAACCAATCACTGTCTTTTACCGAAGATGCTGGCATTTCCTACGCTTCTTTGCCCGTAAAACTCTATCCAAACCTAAATGTGAGCTGAAAAGCTGAAAGTATCTTTCTTTCCTTGTCCTCCTACTGTTTTAAGTTTCTTGTGCGGTCAGTCGTTAAACTTTGAGTACTGATTACAATCAAATATGTTTTTTTGCATGCCTAGTTGTAACCATCAACACATTATTGTGTTTAATCATTGGTGTTATCATTTCAAAAAGTTCTTTGACCGACTGTTCTATCAAAACCTATATGTTTGCTGAAAATTTGCAATCGTCTTAATTTCTTTGTCCTCATGGAGTTTTGAGTAAAACTGAGCGGTCGGTCGTTACACTTTCACTACTGTTTATAATTAATTGCTATTTGTGCCTGCAAGTTATAGCCACCAACACATAAATGTGTTTTACCATAATACTTGCGTTTTACAGGTTTCTTTGCCCGAATAAACTCTGTTCAAACCTATCTGAGTGCTGAAAAACTGGAAGCATCTTTTCTTCTTTGGTCTCTTACTGTTTGGAGTAATTTGTGTGGTCGGTCGTTACACTCTAAGCTCTGGTAAAAAAAAATTCTTAACTTTTGTGCCTTCCAAATTGTAACCACTAACAAATTCTTGTGTTTACCCTAAGGTGCTTGCATTTTCTACCTTTCTTTGAGCGGCTAAAGTATCCAATCCTAAATGAGTACTTAAAAGCTGGAGTCATCTTTTCTTCTTTGTCCTTATACTGTTTTGAGTAACTTGTATGGTCGGTCGTTACACTATAAGTACTCTTTATAAATAAAGAGCCTTTCTGCCAGCCAAGTTTTAAACACCCTCACATCGTTGTTTTACAATAAGTGCTTGCGTTATATAGACGTCTTTGCCCGTATACCCTCTGTTCAAACCTAAATAAGTGCTGAAAAGCTGGAATAATCTTTTTATGACCTATTTCTGTTTTAATAAAATAGTGTGGTCGGCATTTACACTGTAAGTACTGGTTATAATTTATAGCTTTTTATGCCTGCAAAGTTGTCACCACTAACCAATTATTGTCTTTTACCAGAGGTGCGGGCATTTCCTACGTTTCTTTGCCCTGTTAAATTATATCCAAACCTAAATGAGCGCTGAAAAGCTGGAAGCATATTTCTTTCTTTGCCCTTCTACTGTTTTCAGTAATTTTGTGCTGGGTCGTTACACTCTAAGTACTGGTTATAATCTATAAGCTTTTGTGCCTGCCAAGTAGTAACCACTAACCAATTTTTGTGTTTCACAATATGTGTTGGTATTTCAAACGCTTCCTGGCCCGGTTAAGCTCAATCCAAATTTAAAACTTACTGAAAAGCTGGAAGCATCATTCTGTCTTTGTCTTCTTACTATATTACGGAACTTGCACGGTCGTTACATTTTAAGTATTAATTATATTATTCTATTAGCTTTTGTGCCAGACAAGGAGTCACCACCAACACATTATTGTGTTTTAATATTAGGTGCTTGCGTTTTATAGGCTTCCTTGCACGGCTAAACTCTATCAAAACATAAATGAGTGCTGAAACGCTAGAGGCTTTTTTTTCTTTGTCCTCCTTTCGTTATGAGTTACTTGTGTGGTCGGTCGTTACACACTAACTACTTTTTCTAATTAATTAGCTTCTGTGCCAGGTTTTAACCACCAACTCATTATTGTGTTTTACCATAAGTGCTTGTATTTTATAGGCTTTTTTGCACAGCTACACTCTATCCAAACCTTTGTGAGTGCTGAAAAGCTGGAAGCATCTTTTTGACACTGTCCTCCTATAGTTTTAAGTATTTTGTGCGGTCGGTTGTTACACCGTAAGTACAGGTTACTATTTATTAGTTTTTATGCTTGCCAGGTTGTAACCACTAACCAATTTTATTTTTGTGTTATATGAAAGATGCTGTCATTTCCTACACTTCTTTGCCCCGCTAAATTCTGTCCAAATCTAAATGAGCGCTGGAAAGTGCCTAACCGCTACACCACGGACGTCGATTTACACTGAGGACGAAGCGGACACATTTTTAAAATGTTCTTATATGTAGTCATATGAGCTTAGAGCATGCATCAGAATACCATTGAGTTACATTCAGAGTATGAGTACGTATCTATTTTGATATAAGTATTGTTTATATTACGTTCATTTATATTATGCATGTGACTGTGAACCTGTTTGTGAGTGCAAGTATACTGTTATACACTGTGCATGTTTGTTGGTGTGTGTGTATGTGTGTGTGTGTGCGTGTTTGTGTACGTGAGTGTGTGTGAGTGTGTGTGTATGAGTGTGTGTATGTGTGTGCGTGGATCTGGACAATAAAGACTTATCTTATCTTATAACTCCGACTAATATTACAGCTCTGCAGACCAAAAGCAATGTTGCACATATTTCAAACCATCAAACACAAAATCAGACCCACGAATTTGCACATGTATGATGTTGCCTGCCTTTTTAAAGTTTCAGATTAAGAAAACAATATTGAAAAATATGTAGGAATAATGAAGTCGCGATTCATTTTTAAGGTACCCCAAAACATTGCGTTCACTGTGGGTTAATCAGGTCACTCGTACACTAGTGAGACATGGAACCGACTGAGCTATCGTTGTTCGTATTTAGATTTTGTTTTTGTTTTGTTTTTTAATACGAGAAATAATATAATAATGGTATAACAAGAAAAAAGTAGTTTTAAACTAGTCACATCTTTATTTTTTCTCCGGAAATAAATTTCCCAACCATGCACTCCACTGCCTCGATGGCACTCATTTTCACCACGCGTCGTTTCACTTTTCTGACCTCTCCTAGTTTCCACATTTTACTTCAGTTTATCTTTTTTTTAGTACCATCAAAGGTTGTCAAGATTTTGTAAACACTTCCCTTCTCACCGTTAAGCTGATGGTCGTCAGCAGTTCAGCAGTGGTCGCGGTCGGTCCAAATTGTCATAAGCTGTTACAGACACACGAAACAGTTAATTAAAGAGTAGAAATTGAAGCAAACATTATTTTTTGAAACTGAAATAAATGAAAAACAAAACCAAATGCGACAGTCGTGGCCTGACGTTTAAGACCACCTAGCATTAATACGCAATGTTTCTGTTATTGCTACATTTTGCATTATCTTCCAAAACTTTTTAGGAATCCCTTCCACTATTTCTGCTCTACTGCGTGACACGTAAAGATTGAATGTTCCCGGTGCATTCAGTCGGTACTTTGAAGGCTATGAATCTGTCTGAAAGTATTTTTCTTGATCAATAAATGCACTTAAAATATTGTGAGGGAAATCACACTTTCGGACTTTCAAAGAGTCCAAATAATGGCTCACAGCAGCTCAGTTTACTCACAGAATGACATTTTATCCTTAATGGGATGTAGCAAGACAGCGTATCCACAACGCTATTGTTAATTTTATCATAATTTTGGAACGTATTGTGACAAGAAGAGATGACCTTACTTTTCTAACGTTTGCTTTTTCATCCTCTATTGCCGTTAAACGTCAAGGGGAGATGATGCAGTTTTCTACGGCAGGCCTGCTCCGCAGTTCTTAGGAAATTGATTTCTCAGAGTTTCCTTGACACCTTCAATCAACCTTTTGCGTGGCGTTCCTCTTGCTTTATAGTCCAAGTATTTGGTGTAGCCTCTCGTAACCCAGAGATGACCGCCTCATTCAAAATCATTGTTTCGCAGTCACCTTCAAGTTGTTAAAAGGAAATCAGAGTCGCATTTCTTCAAAAAGGTGCAGAAGCGAGACGAAGAACAGTTTCACGCCGATTGGATGATAAATTCGGGCTCAAATTTGGAAAACCTGTCTGTAAACCAAGACAAGCCTTGAGTATGAAAACGAAGCTGCTGGCATCTGCAAGAATTTATGAACACTAGACTGCAGAACAATGGAACAATGGGATGTTTTCAGACGGCAGCATCATGCCAGGAAGCCACCAAGGAATAGATATGATGAAATCTATACCACACAGACAATGAAATGTCTGCTAGGTTGGATGATCAGGGATTTAATTTGAAAGTCTGGAACTGCAGGAATACATTTCCTTTTAGCCATGGACGACTGTGAATGGCCAAAAGTACTTGGAACTGTTAAAGGAGAAATTGGAAATACACACACATTGTAACGGGAGCAAAATGTCCGCCTACGATGGCATTCCATGCCACAGGGTAAAAGACTGTGCAAAAATACCTTTAAAGGTCAAGGTCTCGACCTTGAAGTGGCCTGTAAATAGCCCTGACCTCAATCTCACTGAAATGTTCTGAGAATTCATGAAAAACAATTTCTCAGACAAACAGCCGCCCAGCGCAGAAGCCCGAGAGTGTGCAGTCAAAGAAGGCTGGACACGTGAAATTTCACCAGCACATTGACTAGACATATTCCTTAACCCCCACGTTAAACACGCTGCGTCCAATTCAAGCGGTCATCCATGCGAAAGGTAGACACACGAAGTACAAATGTAATATTTCACGATTACAGATGCGGTAGCCTGAACGTACAAAAGGAATATTGCACATTTGGCGTTTTTCAAAAAGCAAAAATGCAGAGCTGCGATGAAACAGGTGGGTAGATTCTTGTCTTCCTGAAATGATGGCGTAAGAAGTGTTGTGCCAAATGATGTATAAATTCCTTGCTTTTGTGTCTGTCTCTGCTTTACAATCTCTGTTTGCTTCTGGGTTTTTTCATGATTCTTGCCGCCAATTGTCAGCGCTTCACGCCGCTGTGACCTGTCAATATAGAGGGTTTTCCACGCAGTCCCATCAATGAAGCAACTTGTTACACGTAGAGAAGGCTTAGGAGTGTGTTTATGTATATATAATAATACTAATTTCCTAGGAGGAAAGACACCAATGTTCCACCTTCCAGTATACTAATTCTGAGTAGAAATAGGAAAGGGAGTCTTTTGACTGTATGTGGTATTATGATTGTCTTAAGTCCCGTTTAACATTTTCAGGCTTTTTGATTTGATAGTTTTTATGTGTGTGTGGTTTTTGTTTTTGTGTTTTTAAGCAGTACTCACCGAAGCTCAGAGTGATACCAACAGAGCTACACTACAATTAATTCTATTTCCTCTGTGACACGGGCGTTGGAAACTGGTAATATTAAAGTACTAAAGCTTATTCTGCACAGCAAAACACTGTCAGCTATAATAATTGTCATGATTTTTTTCTGAGAAGATTAAAAAGACCGTTTAGCGGGAAGGTAATTTTCTTCCTTTGAAAGAATGTTTCAACAGTTGTTTCTGGTGTATAGTTAAAAATGATGTACAAAGAATACCCTTCTAAATGTAACTTGTTTCTTAGCCGGACCGTGGAACCGTATGTCCTTTCAGGATAAAAGGATAAAAAGTAAAGGGGGGGGGAGGGTTGATGCTGCCTGAATTGAAATAAAAATATTTGGGTTTTTAGTTTTGTCTAGTATCTTTAAAATAATATGTTTGCTTCCCCTCAACAGGATGTACAAGTATCCTTGGTGTGGCGGTTAGGCGCTTCGCTGTTGCACACAGGAGACCCGGGTTCGATTCCCGAGTGGGGAGAAAATCGTTGTTGAATATCTCGATTTTTGTGCTGTAATGTTGTATCCCACTTGGC
>NW_004797648.1:236122-242062 GCF_000002075.1 Aplysia californica | reverse complement strand
CCTAATCCCACCTACTTGTGGTAAGCAAGGATAAACTAAAATTGTTCTTCGGCTTAAACGCACACACACACACACACACACACACATACATACACACATACACACACACACACACACACACACACACACACACACACACTCTCTCTCTCTCTCACACACACACACATAAACAAACGAACAAACAAACAAAACGCTGAGAGATGTCATCTATCATTATTTAAATTATTCGATTACAAAAGGATGCAAGTTCATGATCAAACTTTCCGCAAGCACGGCTGTGACCTCACCAAAAGCAAATTCCACAGCGTTCACAAAGTTGAAGCAAAAGATACAGCCATGCAAGGTTCGTTTTAGAAAAAAAAAACTTTAAAAGAAAAAAAAAAGAAGAAAATTCGCCGTGCACTTTTGAGAATTAAGACAGAGTTTTTGGTGGGGGCGGGGGAGGGGGTAAATTATATAAAACAACGAATTAAATTACAGTTAGATCTAGACACGTGGGACGAGAAAGACACATATGGGGAAAAAAAATTCGGAATGCAGAATGTGATTTGCACTACGGTCATATCTAATAAGAACTATCTACAGAATAATGTTTAGTTCAGACGTACTTTGGTCAAAAGTACGTTGTTCTGCCATGTCTCCTCTAGACGAACATAAGTGAATCCAGGATAGTTCAATAGTCGGGTCATGGTCGGACACTGTTGGTGTAGTAGAACCGCACTTTGCGCCGCTTGTAGAAAACATAAGTTTAGTTCCTGATTAGGGAGGATTTTTGTCGAGTATCTCTGTCTATCTGCTGGGATGTTGTACATGTACATGTATCCCCCTCAGCTTGGATGTTCCGGAATGAAAGGCTGGTTTGAAGCAGCCCGCTTCCATAATTAGCTTACTTGGGTCGATTGGGGTGTAAAACATCTGCAATAAAAGGCAATGTGTGTGGGGGGGGGGTGTATCTTTTCAAACTTCATTCTTTACCTGATGTACCTCACATCGTTAGTGCAGATATCGCCATTTTAAACCAAAGCCAATGTGTGTATGCTTGAAATAGCTTTTATTTGTCCCTGGGCCCATTCCTTTACAAAATAATTAATGTCATCATCTAGTCAGTATTCTACATTCTGCAGTTCTTAACTGCTTTATCTGGGCTTTTTTTACCGGCGTCTCGAAGATTGGCGGTTTTTTATGAGTCGTGTAAAAAAGAAGAAGAAGAAGAAGAAGAAGAAGAAGAAGAAGAAGAAGAAGAAGAAGAAATAAAAAAATTCGTGTCAAATGCTGTCGGACTGAGCTGATGCTCAAACTCCAAAGCCCACAATCTCACGATTATGGATCCGGTTGCCTAACCAATAGACTACTGACATGTTGTTTACAACAACTTGGCATCAACTAAAACACATAGATTACCTCAATTACTGGGAGTAGATCAACCGACATAAGATTGACTTAAAAGTTTTCGATGAAGACAAAACGTTGTTTCCAGCTTCTAGAACCACAATATTGTGTTCGAAAACTAAGTTATTGGTGGACTACTACAGTTTGGAGCTAACTAAAAAGTAAACATTACTTTCATTAATAAAAGTGTATCCACCGAAATAATAATTCGACTTAACAATAACAATTTGGGTAAAAAATGAAGATTTACCCACCTTTTCAGACCAAAACTGAGTTCCAGATTGAACTTAAACCTTGCATATTTCATTTTGAAACTGACGATAAAGTAAAGATTCGACCCGCTACTGAAAAAACATTACGTTCATTACTAAAAGTGTATCCACCGACTTAATAATTAGACTTAACAATTTGGGTGAAAAATAAAGCTTTATCCACCTTTTTAGATCAAACCTTGGGAAGAGGAGGAAGTTACACGTTGCCTATTACATTTTAGAATTGACGACAAAGTAAAGATTGCATCCGCTCCTGAAAGTGTAACAACCGACCAAAATATTACGATGAAAAAGTTACAAGTAAATAAATCTACTTCAAGCTTCAAATATCACCAGCAGTATTTTTAAAAGGGTTATATGTTGTTCACAACAACTTGGCATCAACTAAAACGTAAAGATTATTTCAATTACTGAGACTCAACCGACATAACATTGACCTAAATATTTTTGGACGAAGACAAAAAGCTGTTTCCAGCTTCTAGAAGCACAACTTTGTTTGAAAACAAACGTATGCGTTGCTTAATACAGTTTTGAACTAACGAATAAGTAAACATTACGTTCATTACTGAGAGTGTAATGACCGACATAATAATAAGACGTAACTATTTGGGTGAAAAATAAAGCTTTATCCACCTTTTGAATCAAAACTTGGTTCTAGAATAAAGTTAAACTTTGCCTATTAGATTTTAGAACCGACAACAAAGTAAAGATTGCATCCGCTACTGAAAATGTAACGTCGGACCAAAAAATTAGGATAAAAATTTAAATTAAAGTAAAGCATCTTCCACCTTCAATTACCACAACTTATGTTTAAAAGACAGCGGTAGTGAAGACCTCTAGAAACCAAACACCATTGAATATTCAAGTCAACAGCGGATAAATAAAACAAGAACTCAAATATTGGAGCCTTATTCACATCAGAAAAACGAGTACATAAAGTTAAATGCGGTAATTTACCAACTATTAGTACCCTTACTATCCAATCAAAATATCCCACTGGAGGCTAAGAATAAAAATACATTAGATCAATATCCCTGGCAACTCTCTGATATTAGTGCCAAACCTGGACCCTCAACAAAGCAACACACAGTGGGCTTACGCCTACAGTATGTGAATTGAAGTATTCCCAAAAGACACTAAACAGACCCCAAAAAAAACGAAGACATCAGATAAAGTTACAAGTGGTGGGTGGATGTGTATGTAGGCAAAGAGGTATGCCTAGGTCGGTGGGCAAGGCAAGAAAATTGTTTTACGAACTTCTCACAAGTTATTCGTTTCAACTTTGTTTCTGTGTCATTCCATTTACAGTAGTTACGCCAGTGATAAAAAAAGACGGACACTGGGCAATAAGCCTCTACCGGCAGAAGACATAATAATATGAGTGGCATCTTAGCGAAATCAGATGCTCGTCAAAACAATTAAAACAAAGAAACCAACATTTTCCTACCTGCTACGCAATTTCTAATCGATTTTGAGGAGTCCCAACACCTTTCATAAGTCCATTTTAAAACGCATCTTTGTGTGGATGTTACTGAAAAATATCGATCATAGATACACAGGTGTAAATTTTATGTTTCTCTGTATTTTCAAGGTTTGGAAGTAAACACACTTTGGCGGCCATTTTCTCGCTTATTCTCGCTTATTTTACCTCGTGATACAACACGACCCCCACCTCCATCAATCGCAAATATCTCGACTTCTCTTCACATATGGGCATTTTCCTCATAAGCACGACAAATAAACAAGCTTGAAGATTAGAGCTATATCAATAACTCCATATTTTGCCCAAACTAAAATTTGACAAGCGTCTCTGATTCCACTGTGTCGTGATACAAATTGTGTGTCTCCCTCAAAGAATATGATTAATATCTGCTTCCTCACCAAGAGACCGCACTCCTCATGCCCACACCACCCCTGAAATTGGTTGTCGAATGCCGATACCTCTCCGTACTTTCATTATGTATAAGCAAAAAGGCATATAGATATCTAGAGACAGAGAGAGATACGCACATTACCAGACTGAGAGAAAGAGAGAGAGAGAGAGAGAGAGAGAGAGAGAGAGAGAGAGAGAGAGTGGGGGGGGGGAGAGACGGGGTAGGGGAGATAGAGAAAGAATCAGAGGAGAAAAAGGGGAAAAATCTACTGTCAAAGGGGATTACAGAACTGGAAACAGGGACGCGTGAAAACTGTTGAAGGGGTGACGGTAACACACATAAAGCATACAACACACACACACACATACACACACACACACACACACACACACACACACACACACACACACACACACACACACACACACACACAAACAAACAAACATACACACACACCCAAACAAACAGAGAGTTCAGGTGTTACATTGGACTTTGTTTTTGTTTTTATTTTATTTATTTTTTTGGAAAGAGGGATAGGGGTAGGGATGAAGGACATGTGTTGCAAGAAACATATCTTGAACCCAGTAGAGATGCTAAAACGGATTTTTAAGGGAACGGGGGGGGGGCGAGGGGTGAGTTATTAGTTGAGAACTCTGCTGTGGTCTTCTTCTTCCACCTCTTTTAGATTTTATAATTGCCTCAATAAATATTGGCGAAATAGTAATATCACTGTTATTGCGCTAACTCGTCGTGAATGGAGAAAAAGGCTAAAGAAAATGTTGGCTCTAATTTTAGCTGAGTACGAGTTTTACGGCATTGCAATACAATTAGGCCATTTAATCGCTGAAGATTAGAGGTGTAACTAAACAGTGCTATGCAATTAGAAGGAGTAGAGATAAGGACGATAGATGTTGGATAGGAAAGAAGGCGCAAACCACACCAGAGCGCTCGCCAACCACCCACGATCTAAGTACAAAAATAAGTTCAAAACGTCCTCTGGACATGACTTCATGGCAACCAAATGTGACCCCATTGAAAGTGAAGACCTTGGGTGTGTGTGGGAGGTCAAGGTCAAGTGTATTCCAAATAGAGAACTAAAAGTTTACTTTTACCACAAAGAATTGGTTCAGTATCTGGAACTTACAAAATGTCAAATTTCTGGAACTTGCAAATGCCCAATATCTAGGACTTATCATAGAATACGACCACGACTTTGGGGGAAGAACTAAATGACATCATGATAACATGGGAACCAAAACATAATGAATCGTGTGAGTAGTGAACAGCCTCTTATCAGGCCATTTTGCCAGCTACATGTGGAACGCATGTTCAGCGTTTTGCCTTTAAATAAAACAAGTATTAAGGGCCAGATAGTCTATAAAGTGCACTACAGGACATGTCTTTTTTCTCCCATTAAAGTTCAAACTTTTGCAATGGAGCCAGGATGGTGGTTCGTTAGGATGCGAGGACCGGGATAGCAAGTTTATTCTTTTTTTTTCTTTTTTTTTTTTTTTTGGGGGGGGGGTTGCGTCATATAGGTTTAGCCAGGAGACATCTGCTCCTATGATATGTATCTATAAATATTGCAGAGCTCACTTTGTTTCCAGTTTTTTAAAACGTTCTTCTCTTCCCAAGTTTCCTATTGTTGTGCCAGAGGATAGAATTCATGGCAACACGTGTTGGTTATGTATTCGAATCCGTGTAAGGGAGCATGTTTGATCGTTCTCCCATTATATCAAATGGGTTTTTTTTCTTTCAATTTGAAATTGAATCAAGTCCTGTGGTATCGAACTGACCTAGCTTGCCTCTTCTCCGTCTTGAGAAGGAGACAGTCAAGAGCGATAGAGTCAGGATAGAGTCAGGATAGAGTCGGGAGGTAACTTTAAATTTTCACCCTCCAAAATCCTAAAGTAAGCTATAGGTGTCTTTCTTATACCCTGTGCTCATTGACGGATCGGTTCTCTTATACAAACCGATCACCCGACTCGCAGCCTTGAAAACAAATTCGCTTGTTTTTTAGGCAGCGGGTCGGGCGATTGGTTTGTGCTACGATGGTCGCTTGCGCCCTTCAATCTGGCCAGCCCCGCATGCCAAACTGAACCGAACTGAACCGATCGTGCCAATGGGCACTGGGTATTAAACAACGACTTCGCAGCAACCAAAAGAGGCCCCGAAAAGAGTGGAAAGCCCAAAAAATGCGTACTACGTGAAGTAAGTTCCGAATGGAGGAAGAATATTTACTTATAGCTGTATTTTGTGTCATAACTGCTGGTCAAGAAGAACTGCTAATTTCTTCCAGGGAAGGATTAAAGAAGTATACATGAATGTATTGATCTTAACCCATCTTTTTGTAAGGATAAGAGAATATTTTTCTGAGAGCTCAGCATCGACGTGTTACCGGCTGT